>NC_044499.1:23043763-23293763 GCF_902362185.1 Chanos chanos | reverse complement strand
GTGAAGGATATATATCTGTGATTTATGAAGTGCATTAGACCAGTGTTTTACCTGTACTGTATCGTTTCAGATGTGGTGGAGGCTCTTAACTTCGTCATAAGAATCCGGACAATGTTGAAAAGGAACACAAAATTGATCTAAATCAGGGGAAAATGAGACAAATTGAAAAAAAAAGTTATTTAAAGGCACAAAGACAGGCAAATCTGCAACATGTATTATATCGAAAGATCAGTATCCTCTCAGGCTATATAGTGTGTTCCCACTTTGTGGCATTTGAGATTGAGACAAAAGTGCAAGGATTAATTAAGGCATTTATAAACCGCTGGAGCTGGCCTACAACACATGGAGCAACAGACAGGGGCAGATATGTATTCAAAGAGCTAGGAGTTAACTATAGCCTATCCTTCCTCTGAACGATCTACCAATTGATATGAGACACAGCAGTTTGTGAAATAATGCCTAAGAAACCAGGAGGCCGTAGAAGCAGTTTTTAAAATGGCTTAGTCCTACTGTGCTTTAAATATTGAAATGGCATCTTCAACAACAAAATTAAAATTTAATGGTATTATTTTTATCCAATTACTAATGATGTACATTGGTTTTTGTGGTTCCAGTAAAAATGGTTTTACAAAATAGCTATCCTCTTATGACAACTGTACCCCCCCCCCCCCCACATGAAATAGGGTTAAATATTACTTACCATAAGTACCAGAATTACGGGTCCCTGATAAATGTAATCTATATACTTTCCAGGTTCCTTGCCAAACCAGCATCTGAGAAAGCAGTCAGATTATTAATGCGTTATTGTATGCTCATTAAATATTAAACAATGTCCCATTAAGCTAAGGCACATCCTCAATTTTTCTATATTTGTGGTGTTGTCAGTCAATTTAAGTGTTTGTTTGTGGTGTTGACAGCCAGCCTAAGTGGAAAGATAGCTAGTAGCTATGACAGAAATTTTAATAAGACAATGATGAACTGATGTCATGAAATGAGAGTTTGCTAAGGGGTTGTGTGACACTTGTTTGAGTGTTACACAAGTTGACAGAGGGTGGGGTGACAAATGACAAGATATAGTATGAATCTGGACTTGTGACATCTGAGTCATCCTGAAATGCACACCACACAGACATCCAACTCTTATAGAGCCAGTCTCCATAACCACACACAAACCGAGCAAATTCTCTTGATAGCACAAACAGAGCTTTGCTATCAAGAGAAATCCAAATAAATAGAAATGAAGTTTAAAGCAGTTGTTAGATCATGCAGAGCTGAAAAGAAAAAAAAAAAAAAACGCCCAGACTTTCCTCATCTCAGTTGAGATGGACAACAACGTATGCTAACTGACACTGGTGAACTGGTGAACAAACAAATTATCTGTAGTGTGAACAATTTCAGCATCTCCAGTATCCTCTGAAGTCTCCTCACTTTCTCCAGGGGGTCAAATGAAGATATCAGACCAGTCTGTATGTCCTCACTTTGAATTATATTACTCATATCTTCAATTCTGAATCATTTTCTATAATTTCTATTGGCACCTCCACAGTCGTGTCTGTCTACTGGAAAAGAATGCTCAAAATGCCAGCTGCCCATGGCTGGACAAAGGATTAGGCTTCAAAAGCTAGTCTTTGTAAAATTCATTCAACTCTGGCATGTACTCTAGTGGGGTTTTTTTCCTGTTTACGATGACTAAAGTGCTTCATCTAAAATATGCAGCTTTGAAATATGTGACCTGGTTCCTTTTACATATGTAGCCATTCTGTTAGGCTGCCATAAATGATAAACATCTAGTGAGTAAAAAAAAGACACTCTCTCAGTAAATATGTGAAATCAGGAAGAATCTGTAACTCTTACTGATCTGACACTAAAAGGTTCTGTTCCACATCTCGCCCATGAACTTTGGTAGATTCTTAAAAAAAAACAAAAAAAACACAACACCTCCAGGTACTTCTGGATTTTAATGGGGAAACTGTGAAACGAGTAGATCTTTATATTATTTTTCACAATTTGTTTTAATCCAAACTTTGTAATGATACCTTCTCATATTTGCCAAGGTCAGGGTGAGATCTGAACTTTGTGCCAACGTGGGCAGCAGAAGGCTCTAACTTAGACTTTAGTGTAAATCAAAGCTGCCATTCATAATCTATATTAAAAAAAAAAACTACAATGAAATCTTCTCTAAAAGAAAGAATAATGTTGCATTCATCAAAAAAGGGGGTGTGGATTCATTAGTCTGAAATCACCTGCGTGTTTGTATCTGTCAGAACAGAATGTAAGTTTTATGTCTGAGATACTTTAATTAATATCCAGCTGAGTTCAAGCAGACAAATCGTTCAGCCCGTCATCACCGGTGACTACAAATCTAACATCTCCTACAATCCCACCTTTTCCTCCCACTGGTCCAAAGATTCAGCTGAAGGTTTACCACTGACTGTTCTTCACACCCACCAGCCTGAACCAGAGCAAAGGCTGCCATAAACCACGTCAGTCAGGAGCCCCTTCACCAACACACTGAACACCATAAATCAGGATTTTTTTCCCTTCGTTTTGTTTTAACCAAGTACATTTCTACATCTAAGAGTGCATAAAATTTCCTGCTCACAGCCAGAATAAAGACACAAAGAGTGGTAAAAGTCACTCGTTGATAAGGTAACTCAATGCAATTATTTAATGCAAAGCCTAGTTGGTTTAGCCCATAGGGAACGTGGTTATTCAGTTGTTCAGAAAGAACTTTGAGTCATATTGATTTTCAACTCCAGGGAAGAGTACATGAAATGTCTCTTTGTGTGTGGAGGGAGAGGTGGCAGTTCCATGCGGGAACATGTGACTCTTGCATGTCATTGCAACATTGAAATGAAGAAATAAAGAACTCCGGATGTCCACTTCTAATGGTCTATATCAGAAGCATTGCTGAAACCTTCTAAGTGTGGACTGTGAGAATGTGCAGAAGAGAGAGGTGACAGGGTCTAGGCAGGACATCGAAATGGTTTTTGCCAGATGGTGTGGTGTAGAAAGACGTTTTTTTTATGTCAGCTCAAGCAGGAACAAACACTATGCTGTTCACGTCTTTCATTACTGAAACCATTAGTATATAGAAAAGTGAATAATCTATGTGATATTTTTAAATCTACTTTCAAATAGTTAAATTATTAACACAGAAAGCCCATTTTTAACTGAAAGATAGATGCTGGTTATTTCAGTAGCAGCTAATCTGTTTGTTGGAACGTCATTTTTGTATGTGAGATTAAAGAAACCATGAATTTGTTGTCTTCTCTGAAACAGAATTCGGTCATGTTTAAGAACCCATTCGGCCTCTGTGGGAAACTCTACATGACATACCCTTGCACAAGACCTTTCATGACATGCTGAGTGTCTTCTATCATCATTTTTGTGCAGATGTGTGCTGCCTCGTTTATAGTCACTTTAATAGCAAATTCCTTGTTTGACTCAGGAAACACAAACTGATATTATAAGCCCAAAGTGTACATCTGTATCTATATCCATGTCTACATTTATATCTATCTGTATCTATATCTGTGTCTATGTCTACATCTATATCTATCTACTTGTATATACCACATATTTATGAGTATGTGCGCGCGCGTGTGTGTGTGTGTTTGTGTGTGTGTGTATCTATGTGTGTGTGTGTGTCTATGTGTGTGTGTGGTTATTTTGGTGCTTCATATTCACCTGGCCTACACCTGGCATTACAAACATTGGTGACATGGTGAGATATCCTCAGAATAGAAGACTTGGTCAGAATAGGGCCCAAGTGTTTGTGGAGCCTTGTTTTCCAATTCATTACAAAAACCAGAAACTAAAAACTAAAATGCGAGTTCAAGTTTGAACACCCAGTTATTTGTGAGTCGAATTAGTGCTTCCTGATAATAAGATGCTGTATAAACTAGCTTTACACTTCCATCTACAGACAGTCACAGTCTGATTTTATTTTCAGACAAAGAGACAAACTTGTTTTGCTTTAAAATAAAAGTCTTTGTGAGAACTGCAGTCTTTGAAATAACATGATCATAAAGCTGTGAAAATAGAGAAAAAAAACCTCATAGAGACTAGAAGATCCTCTTATCATTTTCAGTTTATACCATGAAAGAAACCTGAACAATTAACTGAGAGAGAGAGAGAGAGAGAGAGAGAGAGAGAGAGAGAGAGAGAGAGAGAAAGAGCGAGACAAAGCAACTCAATTCAAATCAACGTTTCTTTCAATTGCAGATCTCCTTTCATGCAAGAACAATTGGCTGATTTTCAAAACTGTCACACAAGTGGGTCTATGATGCAAACAGTCTGATTTCTCACAAAACAGTGACTTACTGTTCATTTTCATTGTAAAGTTTCCCAATTGCCCACGCAACAATTATCGGACACGGAATACCTGTGAGGGAAAAAAAAATACAAAATTACAATTTTTGCATTAATGGAGCCAGGTATAACTGGATATAACCCTACCGGTGGCCAGTGTACTCTGTTTGAAATGTACATAGAAAGTGAGAGCGGCAGGTGCTATAAAAGTAAAAATAATAAAAAAAAATGAATAAAAAAAAACAGAAAAATGAGCAGCAGCCCCAGTGAACATATGGGCAGTGCTGCAGTAATCATGGCCTGTGTAATATGCTGCCCGAAAGGCTTTGATCATATTCAGAGTGTTCTTAATCTCACTCCCCTATGTTTGATTGAACCAATTAGCTAAAGCATTGTCCACAGGGGCATGATAAGCTGTGTCGAGAGCTGGCCATAAGGCTGTCTTCTGGCTGAGTCCAGCACTGATAAAGTCTCCTATTTAAAATGAATAATCTCCCATTCAAGTGAGACTCTTCACAGAGAATTCAATTGGTCTCCACTGGTTGTTAAGAGACGAATTGAAAAGCAAAAAGCAAAACTAAATATCACCATCATTAAAAGAAAAAAAGAAAAAAAAAAAAATATATATATATATATATATATATATTATATATATATTTACCAGCCTTAAGTTGTTTTCCTTGCTGAGACTTCTTTCAGTCTTTTTTACTCTTGACTGACCTCACATTTGGATAAAATCAACAGTGAAACAGCTAGTAGGAAACTACATACACTGCTACACACACTGAACCAGTAGCTATGTCGTACAGATTTGTGCTGTGACCAACTCTAAGTTTGGTTATATTCACAGATGTTCATTTTCTACATCAACAACTTGGTGGAAACATTTCATTAAATACAGGCTAAGCAAACAGGCAGCAGAGGTTCAGTATTCTGTCTCTGATTTCCACAAAAAAATGAACTTATTCTTAGAGTGTAATGAAAAATTGTGTCGTGAAAATATGCGAACATTACTATGGGACCACAGATCTGATAGTCCAGTAAGAACAGAAAATACAAAAAAATGCTTATATGTAAAGCATTTCAACAGTTCATGTTTTTAAGCCTTTCAATAGCTAATTGCCACGTAATTGTTGAAGAAACACAGTGAATTAGCTCATTATTATACATTGAAAATGTAATAATCTCTCTCCAGAACATTTATAAAACTTCTCAGTGGAACTCGAGCTGGTGTTTAATGTTTACTCCCATCGTTTTTCTTTTTGGAGGAGAAATTCCAGGGAACTGAGATCTTTTTTTTTTTTTGGATAGGCATGTTCCTATATACAAAACAAACAAAACTAAACAAAACAAAAAGCTCTCCCAGCTGAAGCTGTAAATGCTAAGAGCATTTCATAGAAAATACGTTTTTTTCTTTTTAAATGTTCTTTGTTTTGCTTGTCTGAGCAAATGATTCATGCTAGTGTGACCTATATGTGCATGTTTTTCTCTTGTGTGTTTTGCTGTACTGCTGGCCAGTTGGAAGCAAACCCTCATTTCAGTCAGCCGCTCACATAAGTGTTAATATCTTCACTGAGGTGACTCTAACTCAAGGTGACCGTGTTAAACTTACAGAGTAAAGACTGTGGGGCATCAGCTGATTTTTCCAGGTCTCGTCGCAGGCTGGGGGCAGTGTATTACCCCTCAGCTCTTTATTCTATATCCACATTTGCTTCATGTGTCACTCCACATCAGCAATGGGACAAAAATAGATTCCACTGTAGTGTGAGCTGTCGCTTGCATTTGAGCCCAGGTCACAGTGTGACATGGGTTAAGCCTGATGTTTCTTCAATAATTAACACAATAATGTAAACCAATGACACAACCTTGTTGGCATCTGACCATGTCTCCTGCATCACTAGCTGAGCTAGCTGTTTGTTATATCACAATGTTATTATGATTTGATAACATACTGAATCCTTTTGAAAAGCACTGAAACTATTCAATTTTCACCATACAATGTCCTTTATTTGAATTCGTTTGCATGTTACATGTGCATTTTAAAATGATTTCTTAGAACCATGCTTTCATGTGGCCTAATGAATTTTCAGTACTGATCTTTGACAACTGAGCACTGGTTTTGTAAGACTAAACCGTTTTGTACTTTGTTTGCTTTTAGGGTTTTTTTTTTTTGAAAGAGAGAGAGAGAGAGAGAGAGAGAGAGAGAGAGAGAGAGAGAGAAAGAGGGGGACTGTACATTTTTGAAAACTTGAAATATCACCAGCCATTCGATGGGGAAATTAAAGTGGGTGATCCATAATGGGAAAGGGTAGAGATTCTTTCTAATGGCTACAATCACTGTAAACTGGATGATGTGGTTAATTTCACATTGTGGTTTTAATGCAACAGATTACTGGACTCAATGAACTCCATAACAATTATGCTGTCCATTTAAGTAGCTTCAGCGTTCCCATGGGAAACAAACCAGAGCGATATAGATAATTAATTCTCTATGTGGAATATCATTGTTAGATGCTATCAACAGTATACAGCATCTGAGTCATTTTTCCCAATTAAGTCTCGTCTGATTCATCCAATTCAGTAGCCATTACCAATAACAACCTCAGAGCTCTCACCCTATAAAAGAGTAAACAAAGAAAGTAATCCAGAGAATCGCATGAAAATATAAACCTAAAGAAGACTGAGCAAAGGAAGAAAGACTTACACCATCCAATGAACAGGAATACCCATTTTCTGAGTTTATCTGTTGAGTAGGTCATCACAATAGCAGTGTGAAGATAGCACCCTTCCACAAACATCCAGAAAAAATTGGTCACCACAAAGTAGTTATAGATTGTTGTTATGAGACGGCACCATGGCTGAAGAAATAAAAAGGAAGACAGAGAGAGAGAGAAAGAGCAAATTAAATCATAGAAATTTCCATAAATATATATACTTATACAGTGAACACGCACCACTAACGAATCAATACGTTTATTTGTATATTTATTTATTTTCATTTGTGTACCTATTTTGTCTTCAGAGGAAACTACCATTTAAAAGAAAAATTAATCCTCTGGTCATGTTTTCACCATTGTGTTTATTAAAACTCCATAGACAGGGTGTGACTGACTCTATGGCCAGCAATATATGCATTTCAACAAACGTTTAAAGCAATGCCAGTAACGCTTTACTTTAGAGTCCGCTAAATACCAGGTATTAACTTGGAAATGAGATGGTAATAAAAATACACTTATTGGGAAAGTGCAAATAGAAACCTACAAGGAAACTAGATGGTCATGGTTAGGGTTGTTGCCATCTAGTTTCCTAGTAGGTTTCTATGTACTTATCAGGAGATTATGTAGGACTTCCTATCCTAATGACTGTACTTTATTACCATCTCATTTCCTAGTTAATACCTGGTAATTAGCAGACTGTAAAATAAAGGGTTACCGCAATGCAAATCTGAACCAGTCTTATATGCTGAATGTTTCAGCCCATAAAGCAGTAGATATGAGACATATCTTCCCTGAATATTCTCACTGGCCAAAGAGGGAGAATGGACTTGAACATTTCTGCTTCTGAAAGGTAAATTAACAACAAGGTAACATACCCAACTCACATGTCTTTAGATAAAAGGGTAGAGACCTTGATTATTGTATCATGTTTACAGTAGTCCTAAATAGACAACGCAGCTTATGAGAGCAATAACTGGATCATTGTGCAGGTTCTATGTAATAAAACAATTTGCATTCATCTCTCTGAGGTTTCATTTTCATGGACTGCAAGTCTAGCCACAGGCTTTAGAAAGATAGGAGTTGTAGGAAGATGGACAGAAATTTGTTTTTGGGTAAGTGTGAAACCTCAGATGTAACAGAACATAAAAGTGCCACATTGCACTTGAATGTCAGGTAGATCTTGATTACAGTTAATGTCCTAAAAGGGTAGTGTTCATGCACAGGAAGTCGCTGTAATAGAAATTCTTGTTTGCTTTGATCCGTTGACCACTTGAGCAACATATAAGAACAGGGCAGCAGTAGAATTCACAACACATTCTGAAGGTTCTGAACTGAGCCCTCGGTGAGTTCATGTCAGTTCTCCAGTTGCAATGCACTGATATGATACCTTCACAGCTATGGTTGACTCAGGACCCAAGTCCTGGATGAGGTTTTGTCTGGCCAGGGCATTTTCTATAGTATCTTCAGTTTGGTTGTGAAACATTAATTGGATTGAAAATATGTATGGATTAGGCTGTTAAATACAAAAGGATACTGTGATCCTTTTTTCCCCCCTAAATTAGAAAAAAAAAAAAAACTATTTTTAAAAGTGTATCATGTCTATCGCTTATGCAGGACAGACTGATAGGTTTACTTATTTAGATGTTCTAAGTTGTACATTGTCATATTTATATAATGTATCATATTTATGAATTATAAAATAAATAACTATCTTAACCTAAAATCTAAGAGAATGGATGGAATATAAGAATGATCTTTGCACTGATTATTGCCTAGGTATTTGTATTGGTTATTGTGTAATTGTGTATTGTCTAACACAGCACGCAATGCTTGTTGGTCTGCAGCTCGCCACTGAAATTAAACTTCCCCACTCCGCTTGAATAACAGGTTTGATTTTACTTGATGTAATGTTATTCTCAGCACTTTGAAGACCTAGTGTATATATGACACGACGTGTACGAAAGTACGGGACAAATCGCGTCCCTTATTGATTCAATACGGGGGCGCAGCATTTTATTTTCCAATACAGGACGATCCCGCATTATAAGGGACAGGTGGCAACCCTAGTTATAACCTTGGGCAGAGGAACATCTGACTTGGAGTAAAGTAAACATATATGAAGTAGAACAACACTTGTGGATCATGTGAATCTTGTGGAACAAAATTAGGTGGAAATCCTTGACAACCACAAAAGGTAGAAATGGAGTGGATTGGCCTTCAGGCTTGGGTCTTTACTGAAGATAGAAAGCAAATCTAAGGTCACCAAATCAATAAAAGGGGATAGAGCTAAGAAAGAGCATAGTGGAACAAACACTGCAGTAACTCAAAATAAAAAGGATGAGAAAGGATATAAGAAGACATGTAGACCATAGAAGCAGCAAAGGAAGACACTTTTGGTCATACCGTACGATTAGAAACAATCTTGTGGTGAAAAAGCAAAAGACCCTCAACATCCTGACAGAGCAGCTTAAGAGATCGACTGAAAATTTCCAATCCACACTCTTTAGAGAAGGTCATGACAGCCAACCAGACCTAACTGCAGTGAATGTAGCTGAAAATACAAGTTCTGTACTCTGAAAAGAATGACATCGCCAGTCACTGCACTGGACTCCACCAGGAGAAAAGGAGAGGATAAAATGTTCTTGCACAGGTCTGCAACAACAAGGCCAGCGTAAGACAAAAAGAGACAGAGAATCTGTAGATATCATATGTGCCTCTTGGCATGATATTGACTAACTAGCACACTAACACAGTTATCAATTTAGGATTGTGCTGGCTAAGCATGTGTAATTTGACTGGCTAACTATGCAGGCCAGGATATCTGTCTTCCGTGAAAGCACACTTAGTCCTGAAGGAGACCAGGACAAAGAGCTCACAGGGGGGTGGTAAAATAAGAAAGCAAAGCTGGAGTAGACTTACAAAGATACCAAACAATGTCCCTGTTCTAACAGTGGACTTAAGAAAGACTTCTGCGTTGGTAGCTAAACTGGAATAAAAAATGCACACACGTCATCCTCGAAGACTGAACCAGTATATGAGTTCTATCTGAGCTGTACTGTTTCAAATGTTTTTCTTGAGTACAAACCTAGATTTTCACAACTGTGCAGGAAGGAGGAACAATTATTTGCCCTGACACTCTGGCTGTTTTCCAAAGATGAAGATTCCTCAGTGCTCTAACACTTCATGGTGAAGAGAGTCTTGTCTATAACAGAGGTGTATACATTGTATGACCACGGCCTGTTGGTGCTCAGTTCCACACCAGTGCTTCTGGATTGGTTTCTGAGTTCTGCTTAAGGATGGTTTGTGACCAAGCGAGAGAGAATCTTTGATGAACTGCGAATCTTCATGAAGATATGGGTGATTAAGGGTATGACTTCCGTTGGATGACAGTTATTCCAGAGTGATCTGTAAACACCCCATCTTTTTTAAATTATCATTAACTGTTTAAGTGATGAAAGAGAAAAAGACAATTCATGGTGGAAATGAAATGCATAAGGAAAAGTTAAAAAAAAAAACCATTTACCTCATTGCTTTCGTGAATGTTGTGGTCGATTAACTGAAGCAGAAACCACATTATGTTTCTCAAAATGAAAGTGGTGATTAAATTCCAATGAATTATATTGCGAAGGCATCTGATGCTCCTGAAAGGAAAACAAATGGGTCATGTGATCCTAGTGTTTACAAAGAGGGTAATGTAATTTTTGCCCATTTGCATTCTTAAGAAGAAGCAGTAACACACAGGAAACTGCCCCTCTGCAAGAAAAAAAATGGTCTGAAACTAAGTCACGGAGTGTTTCAGGAAAACAATTATGTCTGATACAATATCCTACTATTCTCAGAAGTTTAATCAGTTACCCTAATGTTATCCTGTACAAATTTCAAATCAACAAATCACTACAAGGACAGTCAGCAATCAAGTTTTGTCTGTAAGTCAATATTACAAGCGATTGCAATTTACTGACAGATGAACAGAGGGATTTGTCTCTGACCATTTAAATAAATAAATATGCAAATTACAGAGAGTGTGTACGACACCTGTGTGCAACATTGCCTGCTCTCTAATATGGTGTGCACTCATTTTTGAAATCACCCAGCTGGAAGTGTGTGCGTGTGTGCGTGCGTGCGCACGTGTGTATGTGTGTGTTAAAGAGAGAGAGAGAGAGAGAGAGAGAGAGAAAAGAGACAATTACAACATATAAATGCCCTCATCATGAAGACAAAAAGGACTACAGAAATTGCCTAATTATTCCTTTTCTTTTGACAAGGGAAAATGTATTTGTACATAATCAGTGGTGATGGTAAGAACAGTGAACGCAGCACATTCTCTGAGTGACCCATCATACACTAAAGAGTGAACTGTTAGTCACTGCGAGAGAACATTTAGCTAACATGAATGCCCAAATGCTCTAGGCAAAATAAGTGGATTCCGAGACTACTTCACTTTTCTGTCACGAGGCTTTCAGATAATACTGTCATTAAAGCATGAGAAATCATGAAATCTGTTTGCATCAGGTGCCCCGTGAATGCAGGGACAGGACATGAGAACAGCATTCTCAGATATTTTGATATAACCCCTCTGTAAAGAGTAGACAACGCACTAAAAACTAAGTCTAATCACCATTCACTGATTATTGGGGTTCTTTAATATGCTGGGGAGCTTATTAAAGTTCCACAGTATTAGAAGTTCTTCCCCTGTGCATTCTGACTACCTCATGAAATACTTAGGACAGCACTGCTTAAGTTTCATGATATTTAAGAAAAGAACTCCCCCAGGTTTTGGTACTTGCCTTAAACAGAGGAACAGGATGAAGGCAATGACCAGAGCTCCCACGGATATGCAGTGTCCCAGGTAGTTTATGATCAGAGCAATCTTGTAGTGCATTGGGTATTTTCTCTGCAAGGATCAGAGCAAAAGGCACCATTACACAAACCAAATCAGTTTATTACTTATGAGTGTTAGACCTGTACGCAAACAGAATTGTAATAATTAAATTACAAAAAAATAAATAAATAAGTAAAGTAGATCATGCATGGTGCAAAAACTTTATGCAAGCCACACATTGGGAATCTGGTGAGGTTCATTAAAGTGTGACAGAAAATAGCTCTCTCTAGAAATTCCAGACCAGTTATCTTGGCATCACACTGTCTTCTCTCTTTTGACATGTAAGTGTTGTACAATAACAAAGAGAAAAATAAAATGATGAAAACATTCAGTCAATCAATCAGTCAATCAAACAATCAATTGTTATTGCGATAGGTTCATCATGAGTATCACAAGACAAAAATCAAATTTATTTCTCACAAAAACATCAGAATTTATGTGACCGATATGAGTTTATTAAGCAATTTTACTGTAAGCAGTTTTTCAGTAATGGGTCTGCTCAACCCGTAGGCAAGAAATAAAGGAAATATAAACATTCCAGTAAAGGGCACTTCAACACAATATGTCAGTGAGCTGAGAAGAGCATAACAGTTCTTCAGGGTGGGTAGGGTGGTTAAGTGCAGTTACAGGGTTATGGCTTAAGTAGAGACTTGCCAGTGAGGTTAGTACCCAATGTAAATTTAATACATTCTGTTGATGAAATCCACATTAATGCTTCCCAGTTTTTTCAAATGACAAAATAAGCAGGGTAAACAAAACATGCTCTAAAAATATGCTTGAGTTCGTGCCAGAGTATTTAGGGCAAAACTAATTATAATCTGAATTAGAAAGCGAAATTTTGTTGCAAGCTTATTGGAATGGCTAAGCAAAAGAGAATAACCAAGCAGAAACATCACAAATGTGAGGCCAATCCAAAAAACTAGGGGTCGTTAAAGAACCCCTTAGTACATTACATAAGAACATGAGAATGTTACTGAAAAAGAGAGCTAGAGCAGTACATTTATTTTTTATGGCTCTCTAGCCCCCCCCCCCCCTCTCTCTCTCTCTCTCTCTCTCTCTCGTTTCTGTAATATGGAGAAGAAGTAATGTTTTTTAATCATTATGTTTTATTTGCTTACTTAGTAGTAACTTAGATAAAATGTTCTGTTTTGGGTAAACAATCTGAAGAAGTACAAAGCCCTCTGCTTTCAGCACTCTCTCATTATGTCACCACAGTCTTCATCTCCTTCTGTGGTCTCATCAATAATTTGAGACTTAAAAACTAAATAAAACCAATGTAAATACAAGCTATAAAGAAGAAAAAGTGTGTGTGTGGGGGGAGGGGGCACTGATGAATTATTCAAGTTGAAGGATGATGATACAATGTACCTTTTCTTCCAGGATGGGTTCACAACTTGAATAGTTTATCTTCAGAGCCCATGTTCCGTTGTCCATGCATTCTCTGTAAGCACTTCCTGCAAAAACGAAGAGACAATCAGCCATCAGCATGAAATCTTGTTTAAAGAGTGAGAACTGTACATTGATTTAGTGAGATATGTTATACAATCCTTCAGATCAATCTTTTAATGTAACATCCATGTTTATTAGATGACCATGACTAACCCCCTTGTATAGTTCAGCTGGCTGAAAGTCCTCAGTTAACCTGACCTCAAATGCATGCAAAATGTACTTTCACAACAACCAAATGTCTTCAATCTTCTAAAGTCACTCTCTCTCTAGAAATCTTTAGGACTAAAGTTAAGTCCAACCATTATTTCTGAGCACTCAATGTTACGCTGTCACTTCTCCAACAAAGTGTAAGTCTTTGGTAGTCAGTTGAACCTCGAACAGTTGTAATGAGAACTGTGTAATGTTCGTTCACTTAAAGCTCTGGACTGGATCCAAGACAAAATCCCCATCTTGCCCAAACCTTGTGGTTCAGAGTTTACCATTATGATCAGGTCTTATCGCCTGAGAATTCTGGGAATTCATAAATGTACATTCATAAAAAAAAAAAAAAAAAATAGATTTGCAAAGCCTCTTATTCCTGCCGGTTATTTGCATATCTTAAAAACCTCTCCATGCCCAGGACTTTGAACTGGGTTTTTTCCCCCAACTACGTATTTTCCATTTATTGCATTTTATGGTAGCTTTTATCTCCTTCAGAAAGAACTCTAGCTGACTTAATAAATTAAACTCTTTCAAAATCCTCTTAATTTTTTTTCTTTCGTTCCATGATTAGTTCCATTTCATCTGAGGATGTGGAATATGTTGGTCCTCTCTCCAGGAAAGGTCAGAAAAACACAGTTACATGTCGGAGCGTTTTGTTGGTCCCAGTATCCTGATAAGGACAGGACTGCTAAAGTGAATGTAAGCTTGCAGAGGCCAACAGAGGCTTTTGCGGCTGGAAATTAATCAAGGGCGATATGTGTGTTAGAGTTAATCAGATCACACAAGCTAATTTGGTAGTGTACCTTCCAGGGGCTCTCTCAATATGTTTCTTTGTACAAACACACACACACACACACACACACAAACACACACGACACACACACATCATTGCCATCAATAGGTGGTGCATCTTTGCAGGTACACAAACAATGTTTGGTACCACTTTACAGTAAGACTACCCTTATAAAGGGTTTCTGAATGGTTTATAATTAGTTTATTAATTAGGTTGTGAACACTTTATAAATCATCAAGAAGCTGTTATAAAAAGTGAGATAAAAAGAGCAACAGTCACCTGATGCTTGCCAAATAGTGATCCCACATTTATCTGTACTGTTAGGCCTCTAATCTTATTGGCTACTTAGCTTACTTTGTCTTCCCCATCAGCCAGAATTCATACCTGTCAGCCCCATCAGATATTTGTTAATAAGTTACTAGCATTTAGCCACCATTGGCATATCTTAAGAGTCAAAAAGTTTCATTTGGCATATCACATTATTGCATATCAAATTTTCGTATCAGATTACCAGATTCATACGCTAAGGCTTTGGCAATATTATTTACCTTGACATTTTCAGCATGCTATCAGCAGCTGTCCTCATTATTATCACGAGTTTTGATATGACACATGCTATCATATTAAAGTGGTATATTGTGATGGGTGTTGGGGGGGGGGGGGGGGGGGGGGTAGATGGGTGGAGCTTCCCATCGCCTTGGGGCGATGGACTGTTGCTTAACCCCAGTTCACAATTGTTCAGTTTATGTTTCCCACTGTGGCTAGTAGAAGTGTATGTGTACGGTTCATAATGTAGTCTTTTTGTGTTGTGTTGTTAATTCTTGTGATAGTTTAATGTTATCTGTGTACCGTAAATGTAACTGTCTGCGTGAATAATGTACTTCCCTCCTACCATGTCAGTATGTTAAGTATGTTACTTCCTGGTTTGCGCTGTTACAAAATAAAAGATAGTATGATCACTCTAGAGAAAAGCCAGCAACTCCTTAGTAAATGGTGATGTGTTTTACACTTTACAATAAGACTCCCTTTTTCCAGTTATAAATGTTAATAATTCATCAATAGATGGTGAGGCATTTTGCACTTTACAATTAGGCTCCCTTTCGGCAGTTATAAATGTTAGTAACTAATAAATAAAGGCTCATAGAAATGAGATGAAGCTGACAGTTTAACATGCTCACTGATAAAGGGAAAACATAAAGTAAGCTAGGCGACTAGCAAGATATGAGAATTAACAGAATAGGTAGATGAAAAGTGCAGCAGTTACTTGATCTTGCCAAATAGTGAGCCCACATCGATGTATGAAAACTGTGTTTTAACTTGTTTCTAATTGTTTATTAATGGTTTATAAAGTGTTTACAACCTAATTAATAGCCTAATTGTAAGCCATTTATGAATCCTTTATAAGGGTAGTCTCATTTGAAAGTGGTACCCAGTGTTTGTATAGACTAGGTAGCCCACAAGTGTAAGTGCCTGTATGTTGACTGAAAAAGATGATGTTGACAATCTTACATTCTTCACTATTTAAACATAACAACATCACCTTACACAGCTTCATCGATTGCCCTATTAGGTGTAGGGCAAGCCAGGAAAAATCCTTACCAGTAAAATATTATTTTTCTTCAGTTTCAAACTTTATTCATTGAATTGACATTGACCTGAAATGTTACTCTGTTCGTTTTTTTAATTGGGCCAGACAGCTGCTGTTTTATCACAGGCAAGTATGTATCTGTGAGTATACGGATTAAACATGACAATGAGAGTTTGACTCCAGCAACAAAGGCTCTGGCAAAATAGCCTTAAGCTTGAACCTAATACATTGTTCTCTTCAAGGGTTTTCAGTTTGTGTAGATTGCACTGCCTCTAGCTACAGCCAAACAGCCCTCTGAGAAAATTGACAAAGAGGACAGAACAAAAAGAACTTACCCAAAGTCATTATTAAAGCATGCATCAAACATACAAGAGCCATTCACTGTGCGACAGGACACAGGAGTGCATTTGAATACAGGATTTTGGAAGACGGACAGGTCTTTGTGTCTGGGGCTTTGTTAATCCTGAGCAATAACATATCTTGTATGTTGATGCTTACGTGGACCAGGAAGGTCAAATTAAAAAGGTTGCATAGCAGAAGCAGAGGACTGTCAAATTCCTGAGACAGTAAAGCACTCACATATTTAAGGTCCAAACTCACAAGCTGATATTAATTGATGAACTTTCACCAATGTTGTGGAGAATCATTATCAGGTTATGATGGCTTTCTTCTTTCTCTATTTGTGATTTTAGAATTCAGAACAGGGCTTCAAACAGAGACTGAGAAGCATATGTCCAATCCAGATGGCCACACACCCTGGCAGCATATCATATCAGTTTAAAAGAGGAGTGTAACCTGATAAAGATACTTGCCATTATAAACTTTGAATAAACACTCTTGGGAAGACCTCAAACACAGTGGAACCCTGGAGACAAGTGTGACGCGATGACTGTTTGACATGTTGACAGATGAGTAAAGAGTGAAGAAGATGACATGACACTGATGTAAGAGAAAGTGACAATGGGGCTGTTTCACTTTCTAAGGTTAAACTTAACATCGCATTTGCACGTTCACACACACACACACACACACCAAACAGCTGTTCCAGATGTGTGCTGAAATATCATCAGCTATGCTTTTTCAAGATAAACAGTTATTTTGTGGTATTTTTCAACTGTCCATCATAGCAAGTCAGTTTTGAACAGTTTTTAACAAACATCACACACTCATTGCCCACCCTACACATAACACATTACACATGTCATCAGACAAGACATAACACATCCCCCTGTTATATCTATCATCCTCAGTACCAGCTGCTTATTCACTGGTCGACATATCCAAACTGGTCCATGACCAGTGCATGACTCTGTTGTAAAAAGACAGTTGTGGCTTGCACAACCAGGAATGGAATTCTCACCCCCAAGGTTATCCTCTAGAAGTCTCTAAAGCTTAGGTTTGGAGATTTATGCCACAACCTGATGCAGCTGAACAAGTATAACATCTAGTTTTTATTCACTCACAACAAGTTCTGCCACTCCTTTTTTTTTTCTTTTGCAGGCGGTTTCAATTGAAATTCTAGGCCTGGAGATAGAGCGGAAACTGGGTAATGTCATCGTTCTGCAGATAGCTGGGAGCTTAAAAGAGTTCGGCATGTCTTTTCAAGACAGGAGATCAGAGCTGAGCTGTCACTCTGACTGGGAGCTGTACATCCACATCAAAAGAATTCAGAGCAGAAATACTGTAAGCTTCACAGATTTGAAAAGGCCCGGTCCATACGGGTCAAACGGAACTCCGAAAGAGAGGACCTACACTGTCCTAAAACCACATGACATAAACAAGATTTGTCAACTGGTTCTTTTTTTTTTTTCTTTTTTCTTTTGGCCTTCCTATGTAGACCCCAGAATATTTAGATTTCTACAACAGTTTAAAACACTGCAGCTTTCTGACTGAAAAGGGTGATGCAAAACTTACATTTTTGCTCCGTACAATGGTCACTATTTGCAATCCTTCACATTTCGTGACCTTCCTAATATTTCCTCAACAGCTTTACCCAGATTTTCGCAAGGAATTATTTGAGCCCACTTCCTATAAGTGCAGACACATGAATAAGAAAAAAAAGTGCCTTTAAATGAAACTGCTGTCCTTCAGGACTGACAGTTTGACTCCAGATGATTTTACAGAGACAAAAGATGAGTGATACCACATAAGTAGTAACACAAATAGGAAAAGATGGTGTTTATGAAGATCGACATGTTGAATAAGACTGACAAAAGAGAGAAGATCATCTCATATGGCAGGCAGAGAATATTTGATTGGACCGCTCTGGGTGAACTCTCAGAGTCCGCCAGCATCTTTTTGGCCTGAAATAAAACAGGGCCCTTATTGTCACGGGTCACAGAGCAGGATACATACAATATTTACCCACTTGGAACACAGCCCAGAGAAAGAAGCACACAAGAGTCCAAATTTAACATCATTATTTTGTTCAATTTTTTTTTTTTGGTATTTTGAATGGTCGGCGGTCTCGCTTGTTACAGTTTCATTTAGCAAGCCATCAGACTGATAGTGGCGATACACTATGTTGTGTGTCAGTGTGATTCTTAAATCAGGCTATGCCTAATCTACACACTCATCCACTGAAAAAGGTCTCTTTTTCAAAGCATTTAAGAAGCATTCTTTGGTAAACAAATAATTCGACCAATCGACCAAACAATCAGTCAAATCAATGAATAAATAAAGCTTTCTGTACCTGACCATAGATCGCTATGTTTTCTACATATCTTATATTTTCAAAGCATAACTTTTATTATCTGTAACTGTGTTAAAGGAACATCAAATATTAAATGAAAGAAAGTCTGCGAGAGTCCCACATAGTCTTGGGAGAGCTGTAGTCACAGGGGACGCTGTAGGGGAGAGATAGTGCTTTTGTCAAAGCCCTCTCCCTCAGTTTTGTAAATATACACAGTAGTGATGGTACAAAGAAAGAGACAAAATGGCAGATACAGGGAGCAGGGGTGTTGTAAAGAGTTTTGATGTCTGTATTTGATGTCTGAATGGTATTTTATATATATACACATATACATATACATACATATATATATATATATGGGGTTTTTTTTGTTTTGTCTTTGAAAATGAAAATGTAATATTTAAGAAATAACAGTAAAAGGCAACTGCTTGAATACTGGGACTAACTAATACTATCTTTCATAGAGAATGGGGATCAGAAGAGCCCTTGACTTTGATAAATGGACTGGACCTGATGTGGCTTTTTGTCCTACTGCCTTTCATCATCCATTTACCCTCATTCATTTCTGTAAAGGCAGAAAGTACATGCACATCACTTCATTAAAGGCTAATTTTTTGTTGGGTTTTTTTTTGGGGGGGGGTTGGCTTTTTTGTATTCTGTTTTGAACTACAATCTTCATGAGCATGATTCATCCATGGTTCAGAATTTTCTCATGACCATCATTCAAAAACTTTATAACCTTCTTGACCCCTTCAGGAAAACTTTGCAATTTCACAGTGGTTTTTTTCTGTTTTTTTTTTTCCTATTCAGATGTGCCTTTGAAAGCTTTAGCGATAATCAGACCGATTTGTTTTTCTTCAGGGTCCAATTACTCATGATTTCTCATATTTGTCCTCTGCTCAGGTGGCAGCTGGGGAGACTGAGGCTAGCAGATATTTTGTGTGGCGTAGCACCGCAACATGCTTGGAGGAGAGCATTATTTAGGCAATGATATTCAAAACGACTCTGGCACCTGATTATGAGAGACCACCGAGGGGCAGCAAGAGGAAGAATGCACAAACCCTAGACACTGGCCCAAAGCAACTCAAACCACAAATTCCACATGTGGGATGCACTTCTGCACTTCATGACAGTGCCTTTGCTTTCTGATCACCCCGTAACTGTGTGATACTGTCTGGAAAGTGACCTTAGCTGTGCCCCAGTGTTTTAACACAGCACCTTAACTGTGTCACAGTGTCTTCACTTTGTCACAGTGTCTTAACTGTGTCACAGTGTCTTAACTGTGTCACAGTGTCTTCGCTTTGTCCCAGTGTCTTAACTGTGTCATAGTGTCTTAACTGTGTCACAGTGTCTTCACTTTATCCCAGTGTCTTAACTGTGTCACAGTGTCTTTCGCTTTGTCACGGCGTCTTAACTGTGTCACAGTGCCTTCGCTTTGTCACAGCGTCTTAACTGTGTCACAGCGTCTTAACTGTGTCACAGTGCCTTCGCTTTGTCACAGTGTCTACATTTTGCCCCAGTGTCTTCACTTTGTCACAGTGTCTTCACTTTGTCACAGCGTCTCAACTGTGTCCCAGTGTCTTAACTGTGTCACAGTGTCTCCATTTTGCCCCAGTGTCTTAACTGT
The DNA here is from genome assembly GCF_902362185.1 of Chanos chanos. NCBI lineage: Eukaryota > Metazoa > Chordata > Actinopteri > Gonorynchiformes > Chanidae > Chanos > Chanos chanos. The sequence goes on along the minus strand of NC_044499.1, from coordinate 23,273,500 downwards.
GTCACAGTGTCTTAGATTTGTCACAGCGTCTTAGCTGTGTCACAGTGTCTTCACTTTGTCCCAGTGTCTTAACTGTGTCACAGTGTCTTCACTTTGTCCCAGTGTCTCAACTGTGTGACTGTGTTTGAACTGTGTTACACTGTCTTAACTGTGTGACTGTGCCTGAACTGTGTTACAGTGTCTTAACTGTGCCCTGTGCCTGAACTGTGTTACAGTGTCTTAACTGTGCCCTCACTGTGTGATAGCGCCTTAATTGTGTGACATGATCTCACTTATGTGCCTCACCTTGTATTTTCTAGAAAGAACTTTTTGAATAATGCATTGTCATGGTCTGTTTTGCTTCCTCGAATCCCCTTTTCCAATGTCACAAGGCTTTGCTGCTTATTTTACTTGAAATAGAACAGCTAAGAAAAAAATGTAAAATGATTCTTGTTTCGTGTCTCCCAGTGATGAAATACTCATTGACCTGGCATGTCTTTCTTTTCAGAGAAAAGGACAGTATGACTCAAAGAAAAATGGTTATTGTATTTCCATGATAACCCTCCTGTCTGGTCAATGAGGTGTCTGCTACTGCTTGACTGAAGTAATCTTGCAGTTCACTTTCACGCTCTATCACTGCATGCTTTATTCGACATAACATCTAATTACAGTAAACTAGTAGTTAACTGGCTGTCTGAGACTTGGCGATTGCCAGCTGCCTAAGCAAATGGGTCATCGCTGTGGATGACAAGATCCTTCATCTAGTGTGAATGTTAAGTAGGACTTCTTGGTAACAAGCAAAGTGAGAAAAGTAAGTTCTCTCACAGGTGGAAAAAGAAGAAGGCTTTATCCTTATCGGCTCTTCCCTGTCACTTGTTGGTATAAATTCTCTTCATTTCCGAGTGAAGACTGCTCTGAGGACTAGACTTCGGGGAGTGCACCTGCTTGGAGACCCTTCATAGCGACACAGCTGTCAGAGAGATTCACTGCTCATTCACCTGGAGGTCTTTTGGTCTGTTTCTCTGTCTGTCTGTCTCCCTGTCTGTTTGTTTGTTTGTTTGTTTGATTGACTGATTGTTTTCTCAAAGGGGCTGCAAAATAGCAAATTATTCAGAAGAGCAATATTTGAAATTGTAAATATATTTCCTAAAATTTCTAAGTTTCCCAAACGGAACCTGTTTGGAGCTAAACAGAACAGGACTCTCAGGTTGTTCTGTTTACAGACATTTGTTCAAATGATAAGGCATAAAGTTAAGGTTTTTGTTTTCATTTTTGTTCAGTTTTGTTCATTTGCTTGCTAGGTTGGTTGGTTGATTGGTTGGGTGTTTCTTATTTTGTTTTGGTTCGAATTGTTTGCTTTCGCATCCTGTGAAAATACAATACATATTTTTTATTCTGCATCTCAAATCTTAAAGGTTGAAAGATCCGTTCACTGCAAGTTTTTCATCTCATACAGGGGAAGAGACACTCCCCATCTCTGTTTCATAATCACACCCAACTCTACTGGCTAATCTAGCAACAGCACATGGTTCTTCACGGGCAGACTCTCAGTTATAACACACATAAGACAATTATGTAACATATGTACCTAATGACATACGTATTACAAGATCATTATAAAACTATGCAGCCGTTCTTCCAAAATGAGGTGATGAGAGAGGAAAATGATAATCCGATAATCTGATTATGCCCTGCCACTCCATTCACACACACTTAACAATTACTCTGATTTGATGAACACTTAAGCTAGTCCAGATTAGACAAACACAGTGGAAGCATAAATGTCTGTGCAAGATGAAATTGCTGGAGGTTCTGTCTAACAATTATCCCGGTCTGACCGCTCATTCTGATTTCAGTCATGACAGAAAAAAAAGAAAGGAAAAGAAAAAAAAAGAAATAAACAACCCTTCATATTTGGTGTGCACAAGTGTGTGTCCATAGTAGGTTTAGACATCTAGAATTATGTGCAGTCCATAAAACAGTATGGAAGCGCTCATACAAACTGATTTCATGTGATGTTGCTATCTGATGGAATGGCTTGTAAATCTATGGTCTGTGTTCAGAGTTATGACGCTCTGGGAAAACGTGCTGTCATGCTGCATCTACATGATCCAGGAGATTTTTTTTTTTTTTAAAGCAAACGGTGCCCTTCTGAGATTTCAAGAGTACATGCACCTCAGAAATGACCCAATTTCTTCCCCTCTGCACATAGGTCTAGTGAGGTTTGTCATAAAAGTTTAATGTCTTTGGTAGAGGAAAGAAATAAAGAGAGAGAAAGTGTTGGACCATAATGGAAATCCATGAAAGAACTATTTTGGCCACGTTCTCCTTCTCCTTCTGCTCAATTGAATAACACGAAAAGATCATTATCATTTTCAATCATTTTAAAACTCTTATGGTAGTTTGAGCTTCTTTGATATTCACTTAGATTTTTAAAGCTGTTGTCTCCCTAACAGAACCTTTAAGACTCAAACATTCAAAGCCAGCCAGCAGGGGAAAAAAACACTGTCAGCTTTTTTTTCATCATCAAAATGAAACAGCAGTGTTTGAATCCATCACACCGAAGATTAAAGAAAATCAGCACTGGGCCCAGGGACCCTTCAAATTGGTCTCTTGTGAATTCCTTCCTATCAAAACACATGTTCTGAATGCTATGTAAACTTCTACTACCTCTGTTCTTTTTGTTAAGTGGCCTGGAGTTTTAGAAAGTTGACATTTTAAGCTGATTTTTTATCTTTTTTGTTACAGTAGAAACAGCAGAAAGAAGTCTTTGAATTTGGAGAAGTTTTCTGGGCGCAGGCAACAGACAACGTTTTTGTACAGAAATCAGTCTGAAGCTGTATTTATTAAATCTTTCCTTTGGCATCATCATCATTGCCAACACTGATGTGGCCTGGGAGTAGTACAACGGATTTGCTGGATGATCCACTCTGAATGGGGTGTGCGTTTGAAAGGCTTGAACAAATCTTTGGGAAAAGTCCCTAAGGAAAAGCATATAAGAGAAATCTCTTAGAGCATCCAAAGCAAGTGTTGAATAACTCAAGACCAAAACATGTTTTCATCACTCAAGACAGGTCAGCTCTGGTTTGTTAAAGTTCATTTCTAAGAACAGAGAGGTTGGCTTTGTTAGCTACCGAATGGGAAAACTGGGCGGCATTCAAACAGGCAGAATTGATTCATACAGAAGTCTACAAGATGACAATTCTGTGCATTTAATTTCCTGAATGACTTGTGCAATAATGTGAAATGCTGCATTGGTCACGGGGGCCAAAGATCATGCGTGTCTATGTGTGTGTGGGTTTTTATACACTCGGCCTCTTGGTTTGATGTAGACAAAGATGGGAATAATCTCAAATTTACATCACATGCTATGTTTTGGACTGAATGAAGAAAGAGAACAGCAAAGACCCATTTCACTATACACGCTCATCCTTGTCGGCCATGTGCAGGTTGAATTTGAGTTCAAAGTCTCTCAGAGGAATCCAATGTTGTTTTCATCCTTCAACCCTTATCTCTTAATTACACTTTTATATGATTAAACCACCTCTGTTACTCAGCAGCGTATATATAGATAAATAACAGATGGATGTGATCAGTGGGAGCTTGTCTAGAAGAGAAAAAGGAAGAAATAAGTCAATAAGTCTGAATGAGAACAAGTCTCAAGTCGCAACATCTTTCATTTGAAACCACAGGCAGCAACATGACGATGCAAGCTAAATGGCAATAAGGCCCATTTCATTGCATGGGCCACATCCAACATAACAAGCACAGAAGGCGAAGAAATGCATTCATTCACCAGGTACCTAACTCGCTCTAGACCTCTCAGCCACAACAACGAGTGAGGTGATTTACTTAATACATTTTTAACCACACAATCCATGAGCACACATGAGACTACAATTTGTTAGTTCTTGGCTGGACATGTTGTCTTGGCAACTTCAGGGATTCTTCTGGTTTTTGATACAGTGGCAGAGCATTGTGAGGTGGCACACATGTAGAAATAATGTTTATACATGAGTGCCAATAGCAATGTATGTTCACAACTGTTTACTACATATTAATCACCAAGCCTGTTAAGTGACTAACCAATACGTTCTTTAAAATGTACATTTGTAACCCTGTTTTATAAGCAAAATAGTTTGCTAGACTTAAGCGTAGCATGACTGTGTAGCCAACCTAGGCAGCCAGTTGTCTGGGTTGACTCAGATCCATAGTCATCAAAATTTGAAGTAACCAGATGATTTCTCATAACTTGGTTTCTAACCAGATGCACTGCAGGATACAAGGCTACATAATGCTGAAGTTTAAGATACTCAAACGATACATGTATATGTAAAAAAATGTATATTTTACAGTTCCTCCACAGTTTAAAATGACAGTAATATGTTGGGTGAAAAGATGCAAATCTCTGTCTCTGGCAGCAGACCTTGCACATCACGGCTTTACTGTACACCCATCAAACTTCAGCTACCAACCAGTTTCCCATTTCTATCACCAGTTCAGCAGCTGGTATAATATTTTCCGTCAGAAATGTGCTGTAAATTCACTGCATTTTATTTTTACAGGGAATTAATGAATGGGCAGTTACTCAGCCAAGAGACTAAATCATTTCTGTCTAGTTACATGATCTTACCAAAAAAAAAACACCTCACACCTTCCATACACTGACACAGTTTATATACAATTTAAATACCTATTTATACATGATGCAACTGAAACAAAAAAAACCCCTCAAATGTCACATGATACTACTACTGTGTTTTGCCATTGATTATACTGACTAAAATTCGTTTATATTCAGTGCCAACCTGTGGACATTGTTGCTCTGTGTATTGTGGTAGTAGTTTCAGCACAGTACTGTGAAGTTTTATTCAGTATAATATTTTTCAGTGTAGTCAGTGTGAGGTACCTGAAGTACCTGGTTAGAAATGTACATCATACTGACAAACAGGACATCTGTTGTGGTGAGAGACAGTAAGTTTTTCTTGATATTTTTGATGTTTTTTTTTTTTTTTTTAATGAGCATCATGTGAAAGACCCCTCAGTGAAAAACAAGACTTCATCGTGTTTTTCTCTCTCAGATGGGTAGTGAGGAAATGAAATTCTTCACATTTTAATTTAATCAGGTATTGCTGCACTCTTCACGTCACCACAATAGATTCTCCAAGGCGCAAAAATCTGTATTAATCCTTGATTGCTGCTATGAATGCAATAAAAATTCATTTAAGCTTGCTTATTTTGTTTGAAAAGATAAATATTCTCATGTTATTCAAATCTCTCTCACTGAGGCTCCTTCAGATCAGGCCGAAATTAGTCCTAGTGGAGATCCACAGACTATCCAAACAAATGACAGGAAACCTCAAAACACCGCTGATTACCACATGAAGACACCAGGACTTTTAATATCCATGAGATGACACTGCGTTCAAAGTCTGAACTTGTTCTAGTACTAGCTCTTGATCAATCCTTTTATATGTTAATAGAAGAAAGAAAGAAAGAAAGAAAGAAAGAAAGAAAGAAAGAAAGAAAGAAAGAAAGAAAGAAAGAAATAGAAGTAGAAATAGAGGCAGAAGCAGAAGTAGAAGTAGAAGTAGAGATAGAAATAGAAATAGAAATAGAAATAGAAATGTTTTCTTCCCACACAACCATAGTTCTGATGTTTGAATCGTTCCTCAGTTAGAGTTCCCACAGGAGAAATACCCAAACGCTTCTCTTTGTCTTTTATTGTCTTTTAATCAAGCATTACTTCTGTGGGCTTTGGCACGACACTCTTTCATTTGCCCATTGAGATGAATTCAATTAAAGTTATAAGTATTTTATCACGAGCAAATGCTTACCGAGCTATGCAAACCATGTCAACAGATGTCATAAAACTACTCAGTCTAAGCACACACTTTTACACTGGACTTTACATTGAAAGTTCTCTGAATCGGTTTTCTCTTACTGAGAAAACTCTCATTTCTCTACTTGAGTATTTTTCTACTTGGAAAATGGGGATATCACAAGGAGAACACATTCTGTGTTCACATAAACATAGAGTGATGCAACACTACAGAATTAGAGCAAAGTCTCTGGAGAGCAGGTTTGGAGCACAGCGGAGAGACTCCAAAAGCGCTTTGTAAACCATTTAGTACCACTGATTTTAGAGGAAATAGCATCTCTACATAAAAGCAAAGTGATTAGACTTTTGATATAATCCACATTAGCAAACAACAAACAACAAAACAACAAATAATGCTCTTTTCTATGAAGCGTCCTCCGGTATTAAAATATGTTTGTGTAAAGTCAGTGTGGTAAAATGACCTATACGACATGTGCAACTACACTCAAAAAATGAAAACTGATGTTTGTATATTTAAAGCAAATAAATCAAGTTGAAATAACTTGAATTTGTGAATTTCCATGTATTACTTGAAATGTTATAGTCAAAAGAGCATAAATAAGCCAAAAGTTCAACCAACTAAAACCAGTCATGTAAAATGCACTAGAATGAATTATGTTTATCCAAGTCTCATGGAGGGCCCTACCATTGGGAGATCGCAGGTGCAGCAACTGTGTGAAAAACACTTGATGGAAAGAAATGGTAAGAGTTCGTTCCAGGAGGGCAGCTTACAGTTGATGCAGCTGAGACTTGGTTTTCAGTCATTAGTGCATACCTATAACTCCAGGTTTGTTGTGGTTTTTCAGGTGGTTTTCCATTTACGCGACAAAGAATCTGTCATTAGGTTTATATTTATACATTTACCAAATGAACTACTTATGCCTTATGCCACTGTGCACTTGTGCCACTTATGTGTGTAATGTACCTCATTCTGCTGTGTGGAAACGTTTGAAATGTGTGTCCATTTATTCTGCATGGTGGCGCAGTGGGTGGTGCTGCCGCTTCCCAGCAAGACGGTCCTGGGTTCAATTCCCAGTCAGTTCTAGCACCCCCTTCCCTTGCCCCCCACTACTAGAACTAGGACAAGTGGTTTTGAAATGAATGAGTGCTGCAAACACTGGTTGTCATGACCAAGTAGGCCGTAAATGGTCATTGATGAGTTAATGCTCGATTAGTTTTATTTGTTAAATCCACATTTTCAAACTGGATCACTGACAGCTGTAGTAACTATCTACTCAAATGAAGCAAGTTCATCTAACTTGATCACGTTAAATTGAAGTTACCACAGTAAATTACATTCATTTCATCTATCTTAATTTCGTTAGATCAACAAATTTACTTAACTTTGAATGAACATGATTTATTTTCATGGAAAAACTTTCCACAATTAAATTAAGCAGATGTAACATTTTTTTTCCAATGCAGAGTTAATATGATATTTTCAACACTCAGATTTCTGTGTTGTTGTGTCCAGTTTAAAACCAAATGTTAAGGTGTTTTATTGTTCCAGAACACAACCACCATCATATGGTCTCCACTGATCAAAGCTCAGCTCACAGCTGATTTCACATCTCAAAATTCATGAGGGTCCAAAAGCTAAAAGGCCACAGATAGGGCTGAGATTAAGGGAAAAGCATAATGCCGTTATTTCTCTGATCAGTAACTCACTCACTCTCTCGCTCACTCACTCACTTAAAATGACAGCTCAAAACCTGTTTCTTCAAAGATACTTCAAAAATAATCATCCTTACACTAAATTCTACACTGTTCCACAATCTGCTCTGTCGGAGCAGCTGCTATCTGGTAGTCTCTTACTCCGTGACTGCTTAATAATTTGCTGTAACAATTACAGCCTAAACCAGAGAGGTGTGACAGATACACAATTTGTAATGGTGCGACAGGACGAAGTTTTTTCCTCTTCTTTTTTTCTACCAGCGAGGGATTAACCATGTAGTAAGGATTATGAATCAACCGTGACTTCACTGATTGGAATATGAGACCAGAATTCATTTACACGGTCATGCTAAAGCCATCTCATTTCGTCACACCAAAAAATAAACAATTGGTCAATGATGGCGCCTTCGTCACCGACAGCTGGTTAACGATTTACACTGCTTTACGTCTATTTTACGGGACTTTTCCAAAGTTGAGGATAATTAAAGACCCACTACATTAGTGCACTTTGGTAAACAGAGCAAATTGCCACAAAAAGTCCACCAGCCAAATGCGTACTTTTCTGTTTGGAAAAGGTAGAAGAAAATGACCTGCACTTAAAAAGAAGAAAAATTTTAAATCACTGCTGTGGATAACAACACTAGTCAGTAGCTACGGTTACATGCAAACATTTTTATCATTCGGACTGAAATCATCCCGATTGCTGATTCCAAATGTACTGTTTACATAAGCGATCGTATAGTTTGTGCGCATTTACATGTCACAAGCGTTCAATCAAACCTTGCACCGACCTGTACGACGTAGTCGAAGGCTATAAAATCTCTTAGTCATACACAGAAATAAATAATGGTAGAGTGGTTAAAAGAACGCTTACTTTCAGGTATTGTAAAGAGCCAGGGCAGCAATAGCTTCACTTCAGGTGAGTGATTTGATCAGTTAATTACTTAAGACAATTCCAACTTTATAATTATAATAACAATTACATAATCTCTGCATGGAATATTCTCCCAAAAATGCTTCAACAGCTCGTCGTTGCAGGATTTGCGCCCATCTAGACGCTCGACTTAATTCTTTGAGTATGTTTAACACAAACGTGTTAAATTTCTCGCACTGTCCGATATGTTTTTTTATTCTATTTCATACCAATCGAGGTGTTCACATGAAGTTTGAATCTGATTATTAGGCTCCATGTAAACGCACCTAGTGACAGAGTTTGGTATGTACCCATCAGCTCTTTGTGGTCTCTTTAAATGCACTTCTTTTTCTTCAGCACTTCTCAGAGCTGGGATTGATTATTTAGCACCGCATGGGGTATTTAGAGAAATGGCAAGCATTCAGAGGGGGGGGGGGAGTGGAGCGAGAAGGAGAGAGAGAGGGAGGGAGAGAGAAAGGGACAGTGGGGGAGAGAGGTAGAGAGACAGAGACAGAGGGCAGTGGGAGGAGAGGCAGTGGGGGAGAGAGAGAGAGAGAGAAACCATTGGGTACAGAGGTAGAAAGAGAGAAACGGTGCAGGAGGGGGGGGGGGGGAAGGAGAGAGAGGGCTGTTCTGGCTCATAAAGCAAACTGGCAGTCTTTCTGAAAGTTGCCATTTCAGATGTTATCTAACTGACAGCTTATTTTCAGCAGCTTGTTTTTAACAATCCGTTCAAAAGGAACTGAAGAGAGAGATAAAGGGACATTCTAAAGCACATTTTTCTCTTAATCTCTTCTACGCTAATTGAATTGCTGATTGGACACTGTCATGAGCAGAAAATTCTTTATTCAAATTCTCTAAGCCTTGTGTGGAGATTTTTTTCTTTTCTTTTCTTTTTTTTTGATACAAAAAAATTAAAAGCTGATAATGAGATAATGATAAAAATTTAATGAGGTCAGTTAAACTCTTCAGTACAACAGCTCCACACATACTTGGCCTTGGCTGGTGCATTAGACAGAACCATTCATTTGTGTGGCAGAGATATCCCTGCTTGTTCAGGCTACTGACTCGCTTTAATGACCCACAATCGGAGAATGAGGCACTATGATGATGTGTTAAAAATAGAACATCCCACTGAACAGAAAGACCTTGGCTGAGGCGTTTGAAGTCAAGAGAAATATTCTGTCAGATGGCAAAACAAACATGACATCCTTTTGAATGTCGTATCGTAGGGTACAGGTTTCACCAAATGACATTCCCATTCACAGCAGAACATGCCACTGGTCTGGTGAACCTGTCACAAACAAATCAACGCTTAGCTAATGACAGGAACCTGGATGAAGATCTTCTGAGAAAAATATATTTTTATAAAAAAATTCTCAAATAGATCAATGTTCCAAGTACACAGGAAGTCACCTGGTGCCTAGAAAATTGCTGTTTCAAATCCTGTGTCACACGGTATTGATACACCTCAGTGTGCCAGGATTTTGTATTCTCTAGCATCTCCTTAATTGAAAGTGACAAGTTCCATAAACGAGGTCTGGCGAGATGCCTAAGACGACAGGGGATTCATCTTGTCGGGCATCCGTAGTGAATGTAGTGACAGCAGCAGCATCCTGGTGAGAGTGCATAGACTCTGTGACGGAGGCTAAATTAAAGCAAACACCAGAGAGGGACCCTGAGAGAGAGAGAGAGAGAGAGAGAGAGAGAGAGAGAGTGGGGCCTATAAAGTGATGACATTTGCAATGAGAGGCTTTGGAGATGTGCTCTGACTGAGTATTAAAATTTTGGCTTATGCTGTGCCAAAAAAGCCCCCCACCCCCGCCCTCCCCATCACCACCAACACCACCAACACCAACCCCAGAGGCTGCAGAGTGAGAGGCTGAGTGACAAGAGTGTGGATGTGATAAGGGAGGACAATAAAGGACCGTGGGTCCCATCCAAGAACCCTGGCACTGCGAATGCAGAGACTCTCTGAACAAAGCATGTTAGAGGATGAACAGGCATTTAGAAAAAAAAAAAAAAGAATGAAAGAAAAAAAAAGGACGATGGGGCGACACAGAGCGGATTTGAATAATGCATAACACTCTTGTGGAGCCCTTTTCGGTCACCATTAATATTTATACAGCATGAGAAAAATAGGAAGTGGCAATTTGGGATGGCTTACCTGAGAGGGTCTTCGGTTGACAAACTTTTGATTTTTTTTTCTTTTTCCTTTTTTTTTCCCCAAAGACTGACCACCAATAAATAATTGGAGCGTGACATTTGGGAAAGTAACCAGGAAATGAAAACCCTGAAGTGTGTGTGCGTGTCTCTGGTTGATAAAGAAACTGGATCTAGCTTCAGTACCTGACTTTTAATTCAAAGTGAAACACAGTACTTAGTTCACCGATGTGTAAAACGTTGGCTCTTTTGGTTCTTAAATTAAAGTTCCACATCTTCCTTCCCAGTGTCACAGCACACGCCAAAAAGCAAACAGTAGTATTCGATTGTTACCAAACATAAGTGTATAGTGTATATATATATAAATATATATACACACACACACACACACATACTCATATATATATATAAACTATGGAGGAGAAGACAACCTGTCTATGCAGAAACAGGAACAAGTATTTTCAGCCCTGACAGATATAACCCATTTCATCAGCCCAGTCTATTTATAAAGCCTCTGTGTGCCACCAGCCGGCAGAAGGAGAGGCGTTAATGTCGTCAAACCTCAGGAGTCCTCACATTCTCGCAAAAATGTTCCCATCTACATACCAGTTCTGAGTTCCAACATGAGGACTGGGTGTCCTGGTCCAAACCATGTTGAGAGGGACAAACGAGTCAAAGTGTGTTAAACACTAGTGAGTATTCTGGTGCAGCTCTTCTGTGAGTGTGTAAAAGTGTTTGACACGTCATTAAAGACAGTGGGTTAGGTTATGATGGGGATAACTCTGATAACACTGTGGATCTACCCCCTACCCCTCCTCTCGGGGGGGGGGGGGGGGGGGGGGGGGCAACGTCGTCACCTTTCTGTTTTTGCCCCTGCGTCCAATGTCCCCACACGCCAATCAAACACTTTGTTAGTTGGAATCAAATACCACAGACATGGCTGCTGTAATCGTCGTTAGACAGAAACATGAAAAGCTGCAATGTTGCGGTTTGCTCACTGAAAACAACTTAAATTAATGGATTCAGTCCTGCCTGAATGCTTCACAAACGTCTTTAAAAAAAAAACTGAAGAATTCTTACGAGACCAGCTTTTCCAAAATGCCTCTAAACCAAGCTTTTAGATCACAAGTACAAAGGCCTATGGAAAGATGCCTGAACTGTGTAAAACATTATTGGGGAGACAGGAATACCAAATGCATTTGTTCTAAAAAAGCAAAGTTGAGGCACATTTGACACAGGAATAGCTGCTGATGCAGAACTATTTGGTTAGCAGATGCTCTTAGAGATTAGCGCAACAATATTAAACTGGATTACCCGAGCAGTTCAGTAACAGAATAATCAGAACTGTGATTAAAGTACATGTCGCGACACTAAAGCATTAAGCACTGAGCATTGATACAAGACCTAAAAAGCCAATACCAGAAAGCCTCTTAAAATATACCATTATTTTTAATAACCATTACAACTGTATTCAAAAAGATGGGAGAACATTCAACAGCTTTGAGTTGACAGGAATAATACGTCGTACTCTGGTACATCACTCCTCACAGTACGCTTTCCACATAAGGTTGTCATGGTGGCCGAGTGTTTTTCAGAAGAGCCAAAAGCATGGGGTTCAGAGCAGCTAATTGTGGTGTCAGATGTAAATGCAGAAGGCACAGCGGTGGGTTCACTGTGTGGGAGAGCGGATTGTCAACTCACATTGACCAGACAAGAATATTTCACCAACGGGAGAGTGAAAAAAACAGGTCAGATTTTTTGCATGATTAGATTTTTAGATCATTGATTGGATGATAGCTGCTGGTAAGGTGTTAGTAGCTTAAGCAGTAATAAGTCCTTACTCACCTTAACGAGGAACATTACAGCCTGAATCCACGCTGGCGTAGCCAGTTAAATAGGGCTTTGGTTTAAAAAAAAAGTTCCCAAAACTAGTGTTCTTCAGCTCCGGTCCCAGGGACCACTAGACAGTATATTTTATTTAAGGTCCAACATCAGCACATTAAGTTAATGAAGCCACGGCCTCAGTTATCAGAAAAGAGGTTGAATCAGGCCTGACAGTGTTGCACTGAACCAAAATGTGCTGTCTTCTGCATTTCCAGGCTTAGAGATGAGGACCACTGTTCTAAAGCAAAGGAAAATTTTATCATATTATGTACTAACCTGATCTACTCACTACATGTGCATACCGCAATACATATTGTATGAAGAGTGTGTGGCTTTGCTGGGTTTTAAAAGCACAATTTTAGATAAAACATAGCCCAAATGGTTAATATATGGACTACATGAATGACACAATTGGAATAACACTGCTGTACAACTAATGTTTTCTAACTGGATCCAGACTGGCCATAAGGCCGATACTCAAACACAAATCAGACTTACAGATGTTCTACAAAATCTTTCTCAGAGAAGATCTGTTACTCCAGTATTTCTCCCCTCTGTATTCTAAAATAGCCCCTTTGAAATAAAACAGCCATCAAACAAAAACTAAAGAGCTGCCTGGCCTAAAGCGATTAGAGGACTGGGTGTTTGTATGTGGAGCTGTGTCAGAAATGGACCAATCGTTTGGAGGATGCAGACAAGAAGTGAAGAGCTTTGAGATGCCATGCTGCCGTGTTGAGCAGTGACTGAGGGAGCTTATCATGGAGTCTCACACCAGAACACCTGCCAAGGCTCAGAGCTAAATGGTCATGGGAACTGATGATATAACTCTTAAATGAGGCAAAGAGAGATATGAGAGAGAGGGAAAGAGAGAGAGAGAGAGAGAGAGAGAGAGAGAGAATAGCAAGCTAGCTGAAGACTACATAGGAATAGGAGGGAGAGAGAGAGAGAGAGAGAGAGAGAGAGAGAGAGAGAGAGAGAGAGAGAGAACTCCACTGATGCACAAGCCCAGAGGTCAGAGTGTTTGGGATAAAATGGATTAGTATTAAGTTTGGCCAGAGGAGCTGTTTGGTTGGATACTGCCTTTAAGAGGGTCTAGAGACAAACAGATGAAGGAACCGCAGGCAAACATTCTGTACAGAGGAAAGGAGGAGTCCAACGTTGGCTTCATCTATGAGAAAAATATACTTGACCTCAATGCAAACTGTACATTTGAGCATTTCAAACAGCTTTCATGTAATGGAGATTTGTAATTCTCACCCTTCAAATGTTTCTGGGCCAACAATATCTGAAAGTCACAGTTTTAGAACAGGTGTAACTGTTTTTTGTCCCCAAAGACACAGAGATATTTCCTTTACAATCCACTATTATATAAACTGTTGTTATAATAATGTTTAATAACAGAATCTCAGGTGCTGCTTGAAGAAAAATCACAGAAACACTTTGTTAATCTCTTTAATAATTGAAAAATATGTTTTCAGACAACAGAAATGTGCTACCAGAGCATATCATCATGCAAAAAATATGAGATATTTCATTGACTTAAAGATACATGATGCTGAGCATGAAACGTTTCAGCACACCTCAAAGTGATGTCTTTTCAGCATCCTGTGAGAGTTGTGGCTGATATTTGTCACGTAAATACACATAACAAAAGCGCATGAGTGCTGCGTGGGAGACATCCACAGGGCTTTCAGTTTGCGCAAACAAGTGTGGACCACCTTGGTGTACAATGAGCACGACTCACACCTCTCTCGTTCCATCTGTCTTTTCTTTTTTTTTTTTTTTTTTTAAGTGTATGCGATATCTCTCAGCACAAAAAAAAAAGAAAAAGAAAAACAGCACTTAAATAAAGACGGTTTTGTCTTGTTATCACTGGTGTTTTAAGTAACAAAGCTGCACCAGCAATGGGTTTTTCAAAAATTCAGTCCAGGAAACGTAATGATGATAAGCTGAGAGTGATTATTCTGTTATTTTGACTGACAGAAAAATTGCATCCCTAACAAGCTTTCACAAATGATTCACTGAAAAACACAGCTGCACTGTCAAAATCAACTCAAGAATGCATCTCCTTTAAAGGCCGGGGCATGCATCACAAGACACAACGAAAAAACATTGCAATATAACGCAAGCACAGACTAGACTCTAAGGTCAGAAAGTGGTCTGAGATGAGCTCAAACAATATCAGGTGTCAGCTATTAGTAGGACAGACCAAAATTAATCATCCAAAAGTTTAAAAAGGTCATTTTTGCTCTAATACAACTGCCATTGATTCAATCAGTGCAATTTGTTTAGCAAGACAATCTTGTTTCTCTAAGATTATTAATGATGGTAGGAAACCTTGAGTATTGTTTTCAGCCGCTGGATGCTATTGAATCCTACTCTTTCTGCTGACTGGCTCAGACAGGCGTCCTTAGCTAAGGGTGAGGTTACTGCATTGCTTTACAAAGAAAGGATTTGCAAAATCAGGGCTACCACGTCATGCTCCACAGTGATCAAACCAGGCACTACATCTGTTTATTCAAACATATTAAGGGTTTCAGATAAACCTAAATGAATATTTAAAAACGAATATGTTCTAAACGGTCCTCAAACAGAAGAGGTTAATCCCTCTCTCACAGAGGCTAACCTGGATTGCCCTGTCCTTAGCGATTTTAGGGAAAGACTCTTTGATCTTTAAAAAGGCAGGGTTTTTTTAAACGCTTTTATAACCCGTAAATGACCATAGTATTGAAACAGCTCTGGAATGGGTAGTCAACAGGCTAAGTCTCGGCATTGATAATAACCACGTTTTAGATCGTTATATGTAATGTCATCTTTAAATGCTGCTTTTTATCCATCAACAGCATGCTGATCTAGCATTAAGGAAACTGAGGTGATCTCTCTAATACAACTTTTAATTGGTTTTCTGCCTATATAACAGCCGGACAGTGTTTTCTTCATTTAGATTACCATCTGTCAAGCCACAGTGACGTTCCTCATACAGGGTTCCTCAGGGATTCATTCTCAGTCCACCTCTATTATCTCTCTACATGCCTTCACTTGATCAAATCATGTGAGAACACGGAGTCAGTTTCCATAGCTATGCTAATGATCCACAGTTATTAATATCTGTAGAACCACGTGATGTCGGTGCCCTAAATCCATGAACGAAACATCTTTTCAGGATAATTACCAGCGTCCTTGAATGAAATCAAACGCAGAATCTTCTGAGTACTTGTCAGAAGCTCAAAGAGGGATGAACTCATATGCAATCTAGCTGAACAGGTAAAGGCTGTGTAAAGAATGTCATATTAAGTCATACTGGACTCTAACATGAGTTTTAAGTCACATTTAGACTAAGTTACCACAGTAATTTTTTTTTTCATTTTTGAAACATTTCACAGGTTATGACCAATCACACTTAACCGCTACCTCGTGTCTTTGTTTTTAATGATCTTAACTATTGTAAACTTTTTAAAAAGCAGAAAAGACCACACACAGACTGTGACACTGACAACTGACACAACATGCTGCAGCCAGGGTTATTAACAAGGACAGAGAGAAAAAAAAAAAAGAGAGAGACTACTTAACACTTGTCCAGGCAGCATTGCGCTGGCTTCCTGACTGATTTAGGATTGAGGTTTTTTTTAATCCCTTTATTTGTTTTTAAGCCTCTTAATAGCACAGCACCTGCATACGTCTCCTAATATCTGGCAAAAAGATACCCCTGCAAGGTCCTCCGGTCCAGTAGAGTTCAGTTCAGGTACAGTACTGAGAACAGAGTCTGCTTTTTCTATTTTTGTTAACTGTCTGAACTGTGCGGACCTTTGCAGCTACAAATTAGTCGGCTTCCCACAATAACTGCTTTTTAAAACAGTTGGAAAAATGCACCTTTTATTCTGGTGCCTGGTTTTTTTTTCTTCTCATCTCTTTAACAATACTTTAGATTTATATGCCTTTATGCTTTTAATGCCCTGTTTTACACCTTCATAAGCCCTCCCTTGCCTGTCCTCAGAATGACTTTTGTGAATTTTAACTTTTATTCATGTAAATTCAAGCTTGTTTCCTTTGATTTTATAGCATGAAGAAAAAAATTCAGGCTTTATACATTGAATATACACAACATATTCAATTATTCATCAAACAAGCTATGTGCATTTTGAAAGGTTGAAATGCTTGCTTCTTCCTGTTTAAAACCTTTTAGAGTTTGGTTTTCCATTCCACTGGCTCAAATCATGGTTAGTCAGTATGTGTATGGCTTCACTTTGATTCATATTTGATTGAGATGAATGTCTGTATGTTCTCAGTGCATATCTACACCAACATTTTTTTTAATTATGTGGGTATGCTTATTCTGGTTTCTACAATTTATATTTGCGTGACTTCAAAACAGATGGCAGATGCAGACTGTATTTGCTTCTCTCAAATTCAGACTGCTGGAGGAGTTCATACAAGGCCTGGTATGAAAGCATCCCAGAGTTTCATTTTAACAATGCATACAATTTCAAAAACAACACCCTACCTCCTGACTAAAAGAGTGCTACAACTAAATTCAATTACACCAAGATGTCAATTTTTTTTCCAAATAAAATGAACTGCACGTTGTCTGCTGATGCCATGTGTTCAACTAACACTATAATTATATGTAACGAAAGACATGAGTTGCAGTTCTAGATCCATTATTCATTTCATTACTTATTAATATCAAAGTCCATCCCACGTGTAAATGTGCGGCACAACGGTTTGATCTCCATCACGCTGTGCAGGAGCCACTAATTGAACAGACAGTAATTGATATCAAATGACTTATTATCATTCATCCAAAAAGTGAATTAATATGTGAACAGCATGAAAATGCAAGCAGACCCCCCCCCCCCCCCCCCCCCCCCCCCCCCCCCCCCCCCCCCCCTCCAGCCACAAGATGAAATAAGGACAAGTACCCAGGTTCAATGAGAAAACAAATCTGATGGCAGAAAAGTGAAGTTATCCTCTGATTACTATACGAGACTTAATCTGACCCTGTGGCTCATTAAACACAAAATGAGAGGGGCCTGTAACATGGAAAGACAGTTTAAAGAAAGTGTCAGCGCAGCTGGAGAAGAAAAATAAATGCTGAATGAAAAAATACTGTGTACTGAGATAAACAGTCCTACTCTAGAGGGATTACACATTACTTATCACTGTATACTACAGACCGGAATATACTTCACATTTTAATCCAGAAGATTAACATTGTACTTTCTTGCAAACAGCAAAATGTTCATACAGTTTATCCGCTGCTTCTAACATGCCCATACACTTTCTTACGGCGGTCATTTGCCCTCACAGCACTGAACAGATGTGTAGGATCACATGTTCATCTCTAAATAATGATAAACTGTTTCTTCCATATGTGGTTAAATATGTGAGGTAAACAGAGACAGTGAAACACAGCCTTATCTTGTGACAGTCCAGACACAGAATTACTGTAAACCGCAGATGCTTCAGGGTTGTCAGTCCACAAACTAGAATTCTGCACAGAGGCACCATACCAACAGTATGACTGTGACCAAGTTATATTCAAGAATTCAAGATGTATAAGTGATTCATTAAATTACTAAACTAATAAATGTACAAAGTCATGACCAAGTCTTTTCAAAAGAGTTCCTGATTATGCCCATACGTTCCTGATATGCCCAATTTCATTTCAGTTCTTCTCTATATTGGATGTCTCTTTCTCTCAGTGTTACCAAATAAAACTACTGTTTTGAAATTGTTGTTTGATGTTTATAAATGCATCGGTAATCGTTTCAGTACATTTGAGTCACCTTACTGTACATATGGATATCTGGTTCACTAATGCTCTCCGACACGAACAGTGAGGCGCTGCAGCCAACAACGGCACTACCATGCATCATTGACGTTTGAAATGAGTAACTGGCATCCACTGACACTTGAATGAAAGTCTCCGCGTGACGTATTGTGTGCTGATCACAATATTATTTTCAATAATTTTACCTGACTTCAAGACACTTCTTCCTCAAGACCCATTTTGAAACAACGCACACGCATTTAGTGAAAAATAATCGTTGCAAATAGATGACATAAAAATAATGTCTCAGGTGTATTTAACAACCCACAAGACACATTACGCGTTCTCGAGAGAGGAACGATCAATAAACCAAAACATGAACTTACTTGTGGTGTTGTACTTCACTCCGTTTATGTACTCCGGACAGGGTCGCTCAACAATTCGACCAGAGTTGCTCCTTGGCCAGCAAGTTCCTATCTCATCCGTGGTCGCGTTACAGTAGAGACCTTTAAACAGACAATGAAACAGCTGTTCATTGAGGATACTTAAGATGACAGATTTACATATGTTTTGGAAATAAGCAATAAAGACTAAAAAAAAGATACCATCAAGGTTCATCAAAGCAAGCGAAGTGTTCTCGTAAAAAGTGTCCGGAAATGGTTCTATAAGACTACAGTTAGGATCACTGTAGTCCCCAGTTAAGATCTGCAGAATTGCGGCGTCCATTATTTAATACAAATTAAACGAAGAGGAGAAAATGAACCAGTTCGATGAGCGGTCGCCAGATCCTCGACTCTCTCTGTAACGGTCAACTTGACTCAGTGTACTCAGCTCCCTGATGATAACAAGTGCGCCCACTGCGCGCAGCTAGAGCGTGGTCTTGTCCAATTGGAACAGTGATAAATCCGTTCGCTGCGTGCTGCGCTCTGTTTGGCAGCTGAGTTGTGATGACCTTACTATATTACACAGCAGGCCATGACAAACTCGTTTCTTTCTCGATATGAATATATCAAAACTTATTCAGATTTGATTACGGTCTTCTTTTCACCTCATAGAATCCGTAGATAAACATGTATGCGCAAAAATGCGTGCACTATTACGTTTGAGGGCAACCTGGTTTTCATGTCATAATTTGATGACGAACAGTTCAGCTCCTAAAACTGAGACAATTCTGTCCACTATTATTGATAACCTAAACTAACAACGTATTCTAATTATATGCATTAGAATATGGAAAATGTTATTTATTTCCCTTACTTTGGTGCAGGAAAAAAAATCGATTTAACACCTATTAATGTGAGCGTCAACCATAGTCCACTCAAAATCTGAGTAGAGCTGTTCACATAACTGAGTATGTTATATTGCTGAGGATAAGAGGGGATCTTTCAATCGCATGCACTTCTCTTTTATATTCGGTATACAAATATGAAGGGGCCAGTGGACTATATTGGTCCCTCAGAGAATTGCTTAAGAGTACCCTGCCATTTCTTTTCACTCCAAACCTTCATACTTGAAGATTGCTGTTTGATTTGCATTCAGGGTGTGTGCACTCTGGGGCAGAATCTCAATCTGAGGCAGGTATGTTGATTTTTTGAAATAGGCGAAGGTGTTTTAATTGCTCACCTTTGCTATTAATAGCCCCTCTAAATGTTAATGTATTCCAGCATTTCTGTGAAGAGCTGCATGCCACTGATAGTGGTCATTCGTGTGGGTGATGATGATAATTATCTAATTCCATTATTGCTGTCAATCAACCTCTCTCTCTCTCTCTCTCTCTCTCTCTCTGTCTTTCTTTTATCTGTTTACTCTAATTCTCCCTCCCTTACTCTTTCTCCCCCTTCCTCCTTTACACACAACAAAGACACACACACACACACAAAACCTTGAAATACAATAAGTGACTACACCACCATTAGATCCTCTGTGACAAAAAAGTGTAGAGAAATTGATAGAATAAATAGATCACTGTCTATTCATATGAAAACAAAATGTCTAAGTAAAGAACCAAGGCATTTGGGTATAAGTCCACTTTGTCAACAATCAAATCTGCCGCTAAATTTGACAAATCACAACCTCAGATTATTTTCCAAGAGACTTTATGAGGTAACTGATATTGCTAATTACTTTCCAAATGGCTTGACAGTCAACACATATTGAAGAATACAGAAGATGATCATCCCAAAGTTAAGCAATTAAACAGTATTTAGCCTAAGACTGCCCTCAGAAGACTGACTTAACAGAGCCAAGTTAGCAAACCAGATATCCCCTATGGTTCTAGCCAATTATGTCAGCTAAGTGCAGACGTCACCCACACGTACATAAACAAACATAAACCTGTCGGGTTGTAGAATAACTCAGTTATCAGCATAATGAGGGGGTTTAAGGTTACCGTTAAAGACTCTTCTCAAATTATGATAATGTTGCACCAGCATTTGTTCTGACATTTTCAAAATGAAATATGTTATTCTCTTTCAGTTTGCAAGCAATATCACTTAAACAGTATGAGTCATTGAACAGGACGTTGGTCAAAAAAACAAAAAGCAAAAAAAAACCACATTGTTGAAATTAACCCAAAGCTTTTAGTAAATGACATATTGTCCATTCACATAAGTGACAGGTTTTCATCAGCTGGTTGACATGGTATAAGTGATGCTTGCAGCATTGTGGGTAGACTGTTTGGCCATTTACATTCAGGTGGTTTTAGTCAAAGATGAAAAGTGACCAAACATATCGTCATTTCCCGCAAGTGTTCGTCCAATGACGTGACTAAATTAATTTGAATATTTGCTCAGTTTGTCAGTGCCATGGAGATAGTTAGTGGTGCTCTTTTAATGTGGGGACTTGTGCTGCTTCTCTCCCAAAATCATGAAAGTCAAAATCCTGACTGGGTTGGCAGAATCTTGAGAGATAGCACAAAAGGGCAGGTTACATCAGAGTTGCATGGATTAGGAGATCAAATGCTTGCAAATGTATGACTGATCACAGAGCAGTCTCTGGGGCCTGGAGGCTGTGAAGACTGAGGCTGAGGGAGCTTGTACTCAAAACCATCCACCCATGGCAGGTTCCCCTGATAGAAGTGAACCTTGCGTTTAATTATTAGACTGATTAGATTTTGTTCTTTTATTCAGTGCAGCAGCAGATGGAGTGGGCTATTCTGAAGTTACCATTCTACTAACTTGAATAAGGATTTTGTCAAGTTTGCAAAAACTTAACTATGCAGAGTTATATGCTTTAATAATGTGCCCAAGGTAAGGAAAGGAAATCAGGCTGACAGTCATCGAAATCTCATTCCGCAAACTTTTTACGCTTTCAGAATGGAAAAAAATAATTATGGCTAGTTTTATATTTTCTTTTAGATAAGCTGTTCTCTGGTTTTAAACAAAGAAACCAAAACAATGCGTCAGCCTATGTTTTTTCTAGATTCACACTGACTGGACAAGAAATGAATAGTTCCAATTTCAGATTTAGCATGTGTGGAAGTCGGGTCCCCAGCTTTATGTACTTCACACTGTAAGAGTTAGGAGTCAGTCAGAGAGAGCATGTAAAATGAATCTAATAGAACACTTATCTGAAATTCTCCTGAATCTTTCTTTGGGTGTCTGTCTGGGAGTTATTCTGATGTTGTTGTTGTCGTTGTTGTTTAATCCAGGGGAAGAAACAGTATGTTCAAATGAAGCAGGAGTCGTCTGATTTGTTACTAGGATCTAAAGACTGGTTAGTCCTCTGGCCCCTCCACCCTCTTCTCCCTCCATGTCAGTGTTCATCTCGGCACAAAGTAATACACTTTAGTCTGAACCTTGTTAGAGCACCTTTTTAATGGCAGTACGCACCCACCCCCCCCCCACACACACACACACGTATGCTGGCTAGAAAAAAATGTCAGTCTAGTTACAAACGACGTGTGAAGACAGTAAGCTGCGGCTCACAATTGTCTTATTTTTAGGATCTTTTCACCCACATGTTCCTTTTTAACATTTTTGACAACAATGGAATAGCTCAGAAAAAAGCACATCTTAAAAGTTTTATTTTACAGTTGCGTTCTAACCAGTCATTGTGATCAATCAAATTCTGAGTTAATACATGTCAAAGAGAGTGAGCACTAGACTGATCTCATTAGACCGAGGTTGCCAGGAGACGACAGGGAGATTTAAGAGATCATGGCCACTAAGATAAGAGATCGATTTCTTTTTTCTTTTTTTTTTTTAATGAGTGAATTTTTAGATCGAAAGATTTTTTCACAGGTCATAAAATGAATTAAGGAAGATAACTACATAATCCCTTTTCCCTGAAGCATATTTTCAGTGGTGTACAGAAATGTAACAGCACCAGTAGTCGATTTCAATTTCTTCTCCCCCTTCAGGATTCTGCTCTTAAATTTTTTTTAATGCAAAGTATGACAGTCCAACACAACAAACAGCAGGTGACCGTCTCCAGCTGGCCAACCTTTGCCCACACATAAAAAAATAAACACAAAATGCATAACGAGAAGAGGCAGAATTCCATGAATGAAGCTCCCAAAGTTCGGAGCAGCTTGCTGAAATTCATTGAGAAATCCCAAAACGACAACAGCCCGCAACACTGTGGCTGTTCTCCTCCCCACCTCCCCCCTCACGCCAGCTGTTCAGCCATTTGAGAACATTTCAGACTGCAGTCTTGGCATCCTTCCACTTATCTGGCTACACAGTAGGAATCACTTTCACAAAAACTAAACACAGGGACATGCCCCCCCCCCCACCCCTCTTTGGTGGACAGATAATTATAATTCTTTACGTCCACTCCGGTGCTTAAAATTCATCGCTCCTGGAATCTGATGTTTGGTCTGATGGGTGAATCATTGCACTGTTGATACTCTTTGTCATTCTGAAAGGATAACAGCAGGTGGGTTTTTCTTTTCTTTTTTTATCACTTTCTGGAAAAATAACACACCTAGTCATTTTGTTCCTCTGGAACCTCTCCGTCTTATTCAGTTATGTGTTATGAACACTGGCAGCTCATTTTTAAACTCAAAATCTCCACTCTGCAGAGGTAACCCTTCATGTAATGTAGAGTAAAGTACAGTATAGTAAAGTATAGCAGACACTGAGAATGTAGAATCTGGCTATGAGAATTCCCATCTTTTTACCTACATTAAGAGTCTCACTCAAGGGATGTACAATGTTAATTTTGGATCGTAAAATTTTGAGATTTCTGGCTTCCTCTGGAATTAACTCCCTTAGCCTGATAAAGGGAGCAAAAGAAAGTCCTAATTTGCCCAACTGTGAACCTAATTCTTTCTCTGACTACTGACTACAATTAAACAATTACACAAATTACACAAATTATGTTACAATGCAGTATACACTTATTCACTCTTGCAGGTCAGGTCACTAGTACTAAATCTAGATACAATGGCGTTTCAGCTAAAATATACTGCACCATTTTTTCCTTTTCCTTTTTCTGGGGGGGAAAAAATCTCGTATTGTTCCTGTTCTGAGAGTCCAGTTATCCATGATCTCTCAGGTCCTTGGCAGCCACTTAAGCTGAGTTGAGTTCCTTTGATACACTGAATTCCTCTCCCAATCCTTGCCTGTGCATCTTTCACCATAAAAGCTACACAGTATTGTCAGGTGATATACACGCTAAGTGAAGAGTGCTCTTCATCCAACAATATCCAGACTTACATAGGCATCTATGAGAGAGAGAGAGAGAGACTCTGGCCGACACACAGGCTGTCCAGTAGAATCCCAGCCAACTGTGTCACCCTGAAGTCTTGACTGCAGTGAGAAAGTGTACCAGAGCTTGGATTTGAAAGGTGAGTTTTAGATGGAGGATGCATATCTGTCCTGTGTGATAGAGCCTCACCTGTGTGTCACACAGAGGTCAAGGTTTGTATAATCAAAGCTCCTGAGATCTTTTTTTTTTGCATCATCAGGAGGCATTTTCACTTGAAACTAAAGCGTTCTCATGTCAGACCTGCACTGGTCTCTTAACTTCATTGTATTGGAGTGTGGAGTAACACAACAGCTTTATCAGAATGAAACCATTGTTCCAGCAAGCAAACAAACCTGAAAACCAATATCACCCTGTGTTCTCATTCTTGCATACAGTGTTTATACCAATATAGGTAAATTGATTCCAGCAGCCCAAATTGAGTCGATACAGGTAATGCCTTTTTAAGTTACCTCTGGAGAGGAGACATGGAGGACTTTTCATAAACAACATCAATAAACACAACAGTAACAAGTAATTTCAGTGGAGCTGCGTGCAATTGTTGAATGACCTAAAGCAGTGCTTTCAAGGATTTCAGAATGCTACCATTATGACATCAGCTCTTGAGTATTCTTAATTTATCAACATTAAAGAAACCATGTATTCCTCCTTTGTTCTGAAGATGACGAATATGTATATAACCTTACCTGTAACATTGGAGAATGCTGAAAGAACCTCACAATATTTCTGTTGCAGAACTAAAAGGGACAGTTCACACAGGGCATGAGGCTGCAGAAAAAAAAAAAGAAAAAAAAAACATTTTCATTGCCACAGAAGCATAAAGACAGGGGGCGGGGGGGGGGGGGGGGGGTCAATAACTGAGTGTTTCTGAGAGCTCTAAATTCAGCATTCCTGGAACTATCAGCTAAAGGAACATTAGAAACGGCAGTGTGTCCAGTGCTATCCAGGCTTTTGAAGATAGGAACTATTCATGCAGTCAGAAATAATCATGTGTGTTTGGTCATGTGTTCGTATGAAATCGTTCATTAATCATATGTGCTGAATATAGTCAAAGTTGGGAAATCAATAAAATGACACTCGAAGACCATTTAGATGGTGTAACCAAATATTTCAGACCTTTCCAGAACATGTATGCATGTAACTGGTCCTGGTTTCATTGACTGTCTTTTGAGCTTTGATTACACTACTCTCAAATTGAAAGTGAGAGATCTTAATTTGTAGTGGGAAAGTAAATTAGAGATATGCCAGTGAAAATGCTTTAATATCAGACACAAAGAAACCAACTACTATACAGCTGAAAAAAACAGCTTCATTTTAATGTCATAAAAATGGTTATGTATTATATGCTGTGCAAACACTTCCACTTATATTTTACATTTAATGACTCTTCTGCTAACAGAGCAAACACACAGCACTTTCTACACACAATAGTTTTCACTCAGTTCTCAGTGTAATAATGTAAGGCATGTAAGAGGAGACATACAAGACCCTTACTGGATCAAGACTATTCCTCATTCACATTAAAGCCTGCTGTAAAAGAGCACCAGCTGACACAGGCCAATGGGAAACTGACAGAGTCCAAGAGATTGACAAAAGCATGTTAAGGTGTCTTGGCCAGAGTGAGCATAGGGAGGGATGGGCAAATATTTTTAAAAACAATGATGCTAATATACATTTAGATACTTATGATACCTCAGAGCTTTATGAGAACAATATCCAGTTAATATTCACAATCATTAAAACAGTGTAACACATAAAATGAAAATTAACTATTAATAAGGGCTTTTTTTTTTAACTTTTTGGTTCCTTTCCTTTGCACTCCCTCTGTCCCCTATCTGCTGTTGACATTGCATTTTTGCTTTTTTAAGAACCCGAGGACTGCTTACCAGTGCAATCAGATTCCAGTGGGAACATCTCTTGTTTCTGGTCAGCATAAGGTTAGGGACCATCACAAAACTCCATACAACAAAGTTAGGGACCATCATAAAATTGCAGCGAGTAAACTTAGGATGCAAACCAAATTCAAGAGATGTAGAGATGAAGTTTCACAACAAAAATCTAAATTGAATTTCCATGCCAATACCAGTGGAGGATGTGTCATCAGTAAATTTCCAGAGCAAGCATGCTCCAAGTCTTTCCTATGTCACGTAAAATCTTGTTGATACTGTGGGCAGTACAAAGCATTTCACTACATACCATACATCAGTATATTTTCTAAAAGTAAACCAGAACCATTGAATTACAAGTACACCACTGTCTAAATGGGCCAAAAGAGGTTAAACACACAGAAGTGATGAATTATGCATAGGACCAATGCACTATGAGGAGAACCCGCAGGCAGTGTTATTCCTTTGTGTGACCAGTCTGCCAGCCACGCCAAACAAAATGTTGTTGTATAAACTCCAAAAAAAAAAAATCTCATCGTTTATTATCTCATATTCGTGAATCTGACCAAGTAGACAAATGATACCTGATTTCTCTATTCTTAATTTATCACTGAGTTGATGCTGGTGTTTGTAGTACTCCTAATTGTACACAGGCATTCTTTAGCATGGCCTTAAAATCAAGCTTTTCGTTGCTTACTGTAAAAACCTATGAAATTAATTTCTTTTCCTTGGTTTGATTTTCAGCTACTGATTTGTGGATCTAGATTAAGACTTCTGAAGGCACCTGTTTATTGTTTAGCCATAGATAATTATGAAATCATGAAACTGGGAGTAAAGATCTGGAAATATGTGTGAAATTCATGTATAGCATTGGTTTGATGTAGAGGGCTATCTATATTACGATGAAGTAATGCCAAACACTACTAGCCACACCCTGTGGTGTCTCACCATTAGCAAGAGCTACAATGTGCTACTTTCAATGCCAAGAATATTTTGGATGATTACTAGATTGCCTTTTTGGCAAAGTTAGTAAAATTAATATATAAAACATACACATTTATGCATTAATTCCCTCATTCTAGCTATTTATCTATTTACATACAGACTGTACATTAATTCACAGGATCTTTGCTCATCGGTCAATCCTGTTAAACAGTTTCTAAGAAATTTACCAGAATAAAGCTAAATGGATTCGTAACACAAGATGTGGCTGATAAGCTTGTAGCTTGCTGCTCCACATCTCAGTCGAACACAGCCCTGCTGTGTTGTAGCTGTAGCAGCTAAAGACAGCCAATATTACTACAAAATCAAAAGTTCCCTGCCGAAGCACTGGCCAACATTGCTGGTAACTTGCAGTGGTAGCCCACTGCTAGCAAATACATTTTTTCCCCAGGTAATTATAATTTCCCCCTCTGAATTCACTGCAAGCTATATGAGCAATTTAGTTATATTTAAAATTTTAACAATGAATTCATACAGATGTAATAATAATAATAATAGATTTTATTTGTAGAGCACTTTTCATGGTACTCAAAGACGCTTGACAGGCATAAAATAATCAGTAAAAGAAACATAATCATAAGAAAAATAAGAGAAAAATAAGAAAAACAATAAAATAAAGTGTTAGAGGCATTTGACTTAAAAGTTGTAAAATCAGTGCAATAAAAGGGTATAAAACGCAGTATAATCATAGATTAAAAGCAGTTCGAAAGAGGTGGGTTTTGAGGAAGGATTTGAATAACGATAGTTCAGTGCAGTCTCGGATGTGTTGGGGGAGGGAGTTCCAGAGGGAGGGGGCAGCGATGGAGAAGGCTCTATCGCCCCAGGTCCGGTGCTTGGTCCTGCATGGTACTGCCAGGAGGTTCGCATCAGAGGAACGGAGACTTCGTGAAGGAGCATGGAGATGGAGCAGGTCGGAGAGATATGAGGGGGCCTGGTTGTGGAGGGCTTTGAAGGCGAAAAGGAGAACTTTGAATTGGATCCGTTGAGGGACAGGAAGCCAGTGGAGTTTCTGAAGGACCGGGGTGATGTGATCACGGGAACGGGAGTGGGTGAGCAGGCGAGCAGCAGAGTTCTGGATGTACTGAAGTTTATTTAGGACTTTGGTTGATGAGCCATGAAGAATGCTGTTACAGTAGTCAATCCTGGATGTAATGAAAGCATGGATCAAAGTTTCTGCAGCAGGAAAGGAGAGTGATGAACGAAGACGTGCTATGTTCTTTAGGTGGAAGAAAGCAGTTCTGGTGATGTGGTTAACATGGTGTTCAAAAGAGAGGTTGCTGTCAAAAATGACTCCGAGGTTGCGGATGTGTGGGGAGGGAGACAATGTGGAGTTGTTGATGGTGAGGCAGACATTGTGGGCATTTTTTGTGAGGGATTTGGGGCCGATGATGATCATATCAGATTTTTCCCAGTTTAGTTTGAGGAAATTTGCTTGCATCCAGGATTTAAGCTCAGTGATACAGTTGGTTAGGGTAGAGTAAGTTGCAGTGGTGATGGATTTGGTGGAAATGTAGAGCTGGACATCATCAGCATAGCAGTGGAAGTGGAGACTGTGCTGACGGATGATGTTGCCAAGGGGGAGCATGTAGAGGATGAAAAGGAGAGGACCAAGCACTGAACCCTGGGGGACGCCTTGGGACAGAGGGGCTACGGAGGAGGTGCAGTTGTTAATATTGATGAACTGTTGTCTATTTGTGAGATATGACTTTAACCAGGAGAGGGCAGTGCCAGTGATGTTGATGTGGGATTCCAGGCGGGAAAGAAGGATGCTATGGTTGATGGTGTCAAAAGCGGCGGTGAGGTCGAGGAGGATGAGAATGCTGAGGTGGCCAGAGTCTGAGGAGAGGAGTAGGTCATTGGTGACTTTGAGCAGAGCCGTTTCTGTGCTGTACTGTGAACGGAAACCAGACTGAAATGGTTCGAATAAGTCGTTTGAACTGAGGTGGGCTTTGATTTGGGAGGCGACAACACGTTCCAGTATTTTTGAGAGAAAGGGGAGATTGGAGATGGGACGAAAATTGCACATGATGTCAGGGTTGAGTCCAGGTTTTTTGAGAGTGGGGGTGACAGCAGCCAGTTTGAGCATTTGGGGGACTGAACCAGAACTGAGGGAGGCGTTTATGATCGATGTGATGAGTGAGGAGAGAACCGGGAGACAGTCCTTGATGAATTTGGGTGGGACGGGATCCAGAATGCAGTTGGAGTTTTTCATTCCCGCCATGATGTTAGCCAGTTCCATTGGGGAAATGGAGGAGAACTGAGACAGGGGCTGAGTGGTGAATCGGAGAGACGCACTTTGGGAACTGAGGAGGGCAGGGGAGGTGGTCAGATTATTGTAAATGGTATCGATTTTAGTTTGGAAAAATGAAAGGAAGGAGTTACACTTATTGACGGTAAAGGTTTTGAGAGTGTTGTCAGTGGGCTTGAGAAGATTGTTTATCGTGGAGAAGAGAGCCTTGGGGTTGTTGGAGCCAGAGTGTATGAGGTCTGAGTAATAGGTGGACCGAGCCGTGGTGAGAGCCTCTTTGTATTTTTGGAGGTAGTCTGAATAAACCTGGAGATGCACTGTGAGGCCGGTTTTCTTGTAGAGTCTCTCGAGTTGGCGCTTGTGGGTTTTCATTTGGTGGAGTTCAGGAGTGTACCAGGGAGCTGAGTGTGTGAATGAAACAGTTTTGGTTTTAACAGGAGCCATCTGATCAAGACAGGAGGAGAGTATGTCGTTGTAATAATTAACGAGATCAGAGGGATTATCAGACAGAGGGGGAGAGGAGATGGACAGTTTACTAGAAAGAAGAGCAGATAGAGCCGAGGGAGAGACAGATTTGATGTTTCTGAAGGATATATTTCGTTTCTTTTTTGGAATGGGGATAGGGATGTCAATGTCCAAAATGACTGCCAGGTGGTCTGAGACATCAAGGTTGAGGCTAGAGAGGTGATGAATTGAGAGTCCAGTGGAGCAGACCAAATCCAAAATGTGACCATGGCTGTGAGTGGGGAAGTTGATATGTTGTGTGAAGTTGAAGCAATGTAATAGCTCCAGGAATTCTGTAGCGAATTTACAGTCAGTGTCATCTATGTGGACATTAAAGTCACCCAGGAGGAGAATAGAAGGTGAGATGGCACATAACTGGGTCAGAAACTCAGAGAAGTCAGACAGAAAGGAGGCATTTGGCTTGGGGGGACGGTAAATAACGGCAGTGACCAGAGGAGTGGGGCCTGAGAGTTTGCAGGCAATGTGTTCAAAAGAACGAGCAACAGGAGTGGAAATGGTGGTTGTTCTGATGTCCTCCCGGAATACGGCAGCGACACCACCTCCCCGCCCATCAGTGCGGGGTTAATCAATGTAAGTGAATCCTGTTGGTGTTGTTTGGTTTAGTGATAAATAGTCCAGGGGTTTGTGCCAGGTTTCAGTGAGACAGAGGAAATCCAGATTGTTGTCAATTATAAATTCATGCAGGATAAGGCTTTTTTTGTTGAGCGAACGAATGTTCAGCAAAGCCATTTTCAGGTGGCGTTGCTTTGTAGTTGATTGTGAGGACCGGGGAAGGGGACGAAGATTGGCCAGATTCACATGTTGTTTGTTGTGATGACGTAATGCGGAAGTTGGTGCACGGCAGGACCATAGGGATGGAATGGAATATGGAGATGAAGTGTGATATGTAAACATGCGGCCAGATCCTCTGTGTAGAGAATGACCGCGGCGAAGTATTCCAGTCTCCCTGAGAACGTCCATACAATCCGGACGCAGGTGGTTGTTGAGGTTGTGAAGATCAGAGGTGGAGTAGATGTAACATTACATATTTATCAACTTGTTTATTTAGACTGTTTAACTATGTAACATTCACAGTGATAAAGGCATTGACATAAACAGTGCCCTGCTGTCAAGCTTTAGGACAGTGCCAAGCAAATCTGTCTGGGGAAAGATGCATTTGACTCATGATAACACATACAGCCAGTGGGTATGCCCCCAGACTACTCTACAACTGAGCCCCTCTAAAGTAGCATGAGACAGCAAAAACATCAAGGGGGGGGGGGGGGGGGGGGGGTCTTGGATTTTTCTTTTGTTTTTCTTTTGTTCCTTATTTTTTTTAAAGAAGACATCAAATCGTCTGTTACCCAGGACTCTCTCGCAACTGACCATGAATGACAACATCACTCTAAGTCCCTTAATTAGTGTATCCCAGCCTGAATAAGGCTAAACCAGGGTTCAGGAAATCAGGCACTGAAAATATTTGTTAAAATGAAGTGCGAGTAGCATTGCTTTTTTTTTGTTTGTTTTTGAATTCTGTTTATTATATGAAGCTGAGACGAAAAATAATAAAAACATTTCTGATTTGGGTGGGGGGGGGGTGTTAAATAAATAAATAAAAGCAATGATACAATTTTTAAACGATACTGTGCTGTTCCAGCATTGTACATTTGTGCAGTCATGAACAAAGCTGTCCTCATACTAGGACAGCTCCACTGCTAAATGCGATCACCCCTGAATAGTCTAATAGGTCTCCTGACGTCCTAAATTTTTGTCTGTGTCATCAAATTTTAGGCACATAACCACCCCCAGGGTCCCCCTCCCTTCGCCTGAGTGCTTCTCTTCTGCCCTTTGGCATTTGGGAGATGGCAATAGCTCTTTATAGTACAGAGTAGAGACAGATCATGATTCTGTGATAAACTGTCTGTCTCTGTTTGGCAAAAAATGATATCTGTCATCCCTCCCCTTTGCCCAATCTGCCCCTGTCTGCTTCCAGGCAGAGAGGCCGAGGTAAACTCTCAGAGGCCGGGTGCATCTGGGACTTTGAATAGGTTAACATGAGGACTGAGGCCACGCTGGAAGAGAAGGAAGGGACAGCATCAAGGCAGAGTTGGCTGATTTGTTGACCTTATACTGTTCTCAGCAGACCGTGAATGACTACAATACCCCTAGTCTGTCCGTTTATCTATCCACACAAAGTGTCAGCACTTCTTTGTCAAAATAGAAGAATGAGGCTTAAAAATGATCATAGTTTTGTTGGTGAACACAATGTCCCCATCAAGGAAATTATCCAGAAAATCTAAACTTCCTCTTAAAAAAATGTGATCATTCATTGTCAACTGAAGGACATCACATAGCTGAAGAGAAACATTATCTGTGCTCTCCTGATTTTATGGAAAAACTTCAAAACTTCTTTTTATGTACAAGAAAGATAAAGATAAAGTCATTCTGTTGTTTTCAGAACCATTCACCAAGTACATCTCCTTCATGGAGGTGTGCTCTCCAACACAAACATAAGACATAAATGTAAGAGAATATAATACCACCCTGAAAGACTTTCAGTGGCTATTCAAGGTCATTTAGGGGACTGTTGCAGTGGTTGTTAATGCCATAAACAGAAATATTGAAAAGGGAGGAAATATTCCATCTGCACCTTAGCCAAACTGAAAAAGATAATGTTTAGCTCTCATATCCCCTCGCTTGAATTTACTTAGTATATGACTCAAAACATTGTTTAAGCAAAAAAAAAAACAAGGTCCGAAATTTTAAGCAATGAATGTGTCATGTATTAACAACCCCTGTCTAATGTCAGTTCTTCAGAAGCACAACAGAAGGTAAGGGTTTGGGTTAGGGTCAGTCACAGTATTTTTGTAACTTTCTGTACCACTATGTGAAGAACAATTTGTATGATTATGAAACAAATATGATTGATGGTTGACATGCCAGATGCACATGTCAGTATTTCCTGCGTTTTTTGTGTGTGTGTGTGTGTGTGTGTGTGTGTGTGTATGAGGTCTGGTGAGGTTACAAATGAAGCTTTTACACAATCTGTACCAAAGACTTTTTCCTGCATTGACAAATACTTGGAATAGTCTATTTTTCTAATCCCACATGTAACAGCACAAATATTAAACTAGCTCCCTCAGAAAGACAGTCTTAGCTCTAAAGAGACCCATACTCTAATTGCTTTGTCATGCCGTTCTTCAGCAGAACTAATTGTGCAAACCATTTGAGAGTTATAAAAATTTGATGAGCTTACGCTGATACAAGAAAAATCCAAAAATGTAACAAAATGATCTCAAGGAAAAAAAAAATTATATGTGTATATGTATATATATATATATATATATATATACGCACAGACATAGACATATGCATATACATACTTGACAGACGTCCAATTCAATCATTTCCATCCTTTACGCAATGTCAACAAAAGATTAAAATGACTGCATTTCCCTCAAGGAAATGCAGCTGACTGAAATCCATTCCACATCGGGCCAGATAAACCTAACCGCTCCGTGTTTCTTAATATTCTTAATGCAGGATTAGCCTGAGGATGCACTGGGGCTGCAGGCAAATAACAGGTCCTTAAATGACCATTGGGCATTTTAAAATATTAATTGCATGGAGATGTTTGCTGGAATGGGTGAATGACCTCGTTCGCTCTAAAACTGTGCCTGTGTGAGGGGGTGCCTCATGCATCGTGTGATTCTTCTCTCCCTGGGAAGAAAAAAAAAGTCTTTACTCGCTAAATTTGATCACCCTTCAATGAGCTAATAGGTCTGACGTCCGTGTTGTGGAGTCTTACTCCCTCTTGGCTGAGCGGGTTTTGGTTTTGACCTTTGGTAAAAGACGGCCATGCACGCTTAGGGCTGTGCTGCAGATCATGTTTGTTTGGCAAAATGATGTCAGCCACCCTTAGCCTGACCCAACCTGACCCGACCTGACCCGGTTCATTATCAGGCAGGCCGAGGTCGAGACAAGGTCTCTTAGCGCACGGTATGAGGCCGGGGCTCAAAACAGGTTAAACGTGAGGACGGAGAATCCACTGGAAGAGAAATAAGAGACTGTGGAGGCAGGGCTGGAGGAAGTCATAGATCACAGTCCAAACGGCTTTTCTCATTCAGAGTCTGACCTTTGATGATGAATAAAACTAAACTGGAAAAAAGTCAGAGGGGAAAAGGTCGGGACCTCCTTCCTTTGACCCACAGAAAATTAAAGGCAGGATTTTTATTTATTTGTTTATTTCTTTCTTCATTTTTGCTAGAGACTCCATTGACTGGGATGGAGCTGCAGACCCAGCAGCCCGTGGAATTCCTCAAGGCTCAGGGCCAATAGGCGGCACACTGCTCCCCAATTCAATTAAGAAAAGTAGGCAAAACTTTTTTTAGTTGTTTTTACTTCATGTTAGCTTCAGCCAAGTGATAGAGGTTTAACTTTTTTTTCTTTCTTTTTTTTTTTGCTGTAAAATAACAAAATCAAGCATTTCTTGCGAGTCAAAAAGGTGACATTCTAGTTCACTCGGAAACTTTAGGTTCCCCCAAAACAAGAGCATAAAGGGTGAAAACATCTAACTAGTCCAGGAGACATAGCAATAAGTCAGTACCCTATGGAGACAGTAATCAAGTAATTAAGAACTGCCATGAATATGTTACAACAGCAAAAACAGTCATTTATAATAACACAGAGGCGATGCACAAAATAATGTAGAACACTCCATGGAAAATATCAGACTTAATCCTAGCCAGGCTTTGGAACAAAACTTGAGTCCACAAGACATTAATAAAACACGGTGCCAAATTACATTCTCCCACCAAATGACAAACTACTTGGACTTGTCCACCCTAACCTCAAATACTAACATGTTACATAATTATCCTGTGCCTTATAAATGAAACACTAACCCAAAACAGAGAAGCTGAGAAGGAGAGTAAGAGTCAGTGAAAAATAAGTGGCCATTAGATGTCTTCTTTATGATTTGTGTCATAAAGAAGACATCCCACACGCTGTATATCAGAGGAGTAGTTGTTGGCTAGCACTGCACACTTCACCTGTCCAACCGTCATTTTAACAAGCAACGGCAGTGTAAATGAATGAGACACACATGAAATGTGGATGACAACCGGCTTCTGCTTGTAGTCATTAATTATTTTATTTAAGCAGAATAAAAGATTTTAGCACTGATTTACAAGTACATTACATAGTTACAATGAATTACAGTCGTACGGTCTTTTCTACATGTATGTATGTTGATATTATTGTTAATGTTAATCTCTCATGGTAAACATTTGTCAGTCTTTGAAGAACATTGTTAAAAGCATACACTAGCAAAATTGGGGGGGGGGGGGGGGGGGGGGGGGCGTTAGAGGGGAAAATTGAACATAATGAAAATGTGTGAGAATGTGGTCAGAGACACAACTACTTCATAAATATTTATTAACTAGTCTTAAGTTCACAGTGTCTCAGACCACAATGGAACAGACAGATGTGTGACTTTAATATAAAAACAATCTTAATTGAAGAAGTCTATGATTACTCTTTTCTATGGGACGTATACATATCTTATAGAGCACTTTCAATCAAAGCTAACATAAACCACGTCCTATATAGGTTAAGACAAAGCTGCAGTGGGTACTGAATCTCCTCACAGCTGACATGTCTCCTTTTTATATCATCCAACAAGGAAATAAATGAGAATGAAAAGTTTGAGTATAGACCTCTCTACTCCCCATTCAACCTTTTTATCTAGTACAAATAACCTTATCCCTCACTCTATGTCTATACTGTTTCACAGTACCATTCTACTTACTAGCAAGAGAAGCAAACATTAAAACTTTCCACGGGATTCCTCCTCCAACATGTCAACACTCAAGGCAAAGTACACTGAAAAAAAGCAAATGTTACATCCACTTAGTTTTTCCATGAAGATAAATCATGTTCGTTCAAAGTAATTTTGTTGATCTAACAAAATTAAGACGGATGAAATTAATTTAATTTACTGTGGTAACTTCAATTTAATGTGATCAAGTTAGATGAACTTGATTTATTTGAGTAGGTAGTTACTACAGCTGTCAGTGATCCAGTTTGAATATATGGATTTAACAAATAAATCTAATCTAGCATTAACTCATGAATGTTAAGACTTAACTGAAACCATTTACAGCCTATTTGGTTATGACAATCAGTGGCTGCAGCATTCATTTTGAAATCCACTTGTCCTAGTTACAACAGTGGAGGGTACTGGAACTGACCAGGAATCAAACCCAGGACCTTCTAGCTGCGAGGCAGCAATGATACCCACTGCGCCGCCTTGCAGCCAGCAGAAAGCTTGCATTTTCAAAAATCACAGAATAAATGGACCCATGTTTGAAAACTTTCCACACAGCAGAATGAGGTACATTACACACATAAGTGGCACAAGTGCACAGTGGCATAAGGCATGTAAATATAAACCTAATGACAGATTCTTTGTCATTTAAATGGAAAACTACCTGAAAAACCACAACAAACTTGGCATTATTGGCATGCACTAACAATTGAAAACCAAGTCCCATGAGACTTGGATAAACATAATTCATTCTAGTGCATTTTACATGACTGGTTTTAGTTGGTTGAAATATTGGCTTATTTAAGCTCTTTCTACATTTCAAGTAATACATGAAAATTCATGAATATAACTTGATTTATTTCCTTTCGATATACAAATCACAAATTCAAGTTATTTCAACTTGATTCATTTGCTTTAGATATACAAAAACACAAATTCAAGTTATTTCAACTTGATTTATTTGTTTTAAATATACGAGTCACAAATTCAAGTTATTTCAACTTGATTTATTTGCTTTAAAGATACAAACATCAGTTTTCATTTTTTTTTAGTATAATTTTTCTCACCAGAATATCAGTTTTCTCAGGTGCTTTAAATTTACCTCTCCAAGTGATTATCCTGACCCTGTTTCACCTCGTGTTTCTTGCTGTTCAAACTTAAAAGTTCAAACTGTTTCCTAAAAAATACGGGACACCACATCAGACAAATCTAATCAATAAACCGAAACCGAAACACGCAGATTCACATTGACATTCATCCTCACACAGCACTGGCTTCTCACATAACACGTCAACAGATAAGCGCTGCCTTGATACAAAACACATTTCATCACAGAGACGAATACCTGCCAAATAAAAACAGACCTTGAAAAGTAGATACTTGTAGGCTTTTGTTTATCGTGATTATCTCATAGTAATATAACCACTATCATCAAAATGGCTTACCCATTGTTAAAAGAGTAGGCCACTGGGTTTGCAACGTGCATCTGTGCAATTCTGCTACAACTCAAATGAGCTTATCAAAAATTAGGTTAATCACCACCCTGTGTTCCAGCACTGGCACTCAGTGGCCATTAAAAGAACACCCCTCATTCTCCCAGTTCCACTCTTCTCTCACAAGCCGGGCACTTATTAGCTTAACGACTGTATGGTGAGTTTGGGTATTTTTATATCAAAGAATCTGGCCTACATCTCTAAGCTGCAGTCAAGCATTGCTAAATGATGATTGGGAAGCATTCTTTTCTACTTGGCACTGACCGCCGCAGCAATTACAGTTCCCTTTAAATTAGCTGAAATTGCAAAGGCCACACATCTAAATGTCTATCGTAAACCTCAATTCATAGGCCCTCTGGAAGTTTTTTTTTTAATCTGTTTGGGATCATTTCAGAAACTGTGTGTGTGTGCATGAGTGAGTTGTAAGCAAAAAAAAAAATTGTCTTGTATCTGTGTTTGTCAAAGTATTCCAGGGGCGCAATACGAAGGGGCAAATTGACGCTCAGTCTTATTGTGATCTCTGCTCATGAGGTATTAGAAATCTGACTGATGCACTGATTGTAAGTCGCTCTGGCTAAAAGCGTCTGCCAAATAACAAAATTGTAAATTGTCATTGTTAGAATCACATTTAAAAAACAAAAGCACTGAACTGCTCAGCTGATGGTCCAGTGTGAGTGAGGCTCATGCAACTATCTTGAAGCTGATCATTTTCAACCTAAGACTCACTTGTCTGGTATGGTCCTGCTCTGCCATAGGGTGTTTGAGGGCAAAAAGGTTAAAAATCGTTTTAGCAAAGTCGTCTACCAAGCACATCTTAACCCATACTGCAAACACTCAGTTCTCAGATTTTCCCCTGAGAGAAACTGCACATCTATCCCAGCTGAGCCGGTCAGTATATCCAACACTGACAAAGCAATTCTTTTGACTTATGATCAACGGCCTCTTCATTCTACGTTCATCCTAATATTCACACCAATTTTCTCATTAATTTCAAGGACCCAGATAAGTGCAGATTTCCTCTCAAATCTGAATCCAATCTGACTGAGGCACCATTTCAGAGAGGAGCCTCTTCTGAGCTTCCTTTTTTATTTATTTATTTATTTTTTAATTTTTAAAGTTATGTTCATCCCATGGTACAGACAGATTTTAAATTCAAAACTCACATTTTAAACTACACCACACTCCCAGGACCAGAGGTGCTTAAATCCAGTCCTGGAGGGCCAAAAGCCTGCTGCTCTTTGTTCTCACCTCTTAATTAGAGAGTGATTTTTAGCTGAAAAACAGGTGAGTGTGCTCTTTAGCTAACTACACGTGGTCTGTCTTTGGCTGAAGAGCACACTCACCTGTTTTTCAGCTAAAAATCAGCCTTTAATTAAGAGGTGAGAACAAAAAGCAGCAGGCTTTTGGCCCTCCAGGACTGGATTTGGGCACCTCTGCCCAAGACCAAGGTCAGGACCTTGAATCCTGGCTAGGTCAGATGTCACAAAGAGCACAACTGGTTATGTTCTGGCAAGGTCAACGGCCATGGCATTTCAGTGACTTCCAGTGCTAAAAGGACACATGCACAGTTGGAGCTGGAACAAGAGTTTAAAAAGAAGGATGTATCCACACTTATTAGGTTCCCATGAAGATGTGAGTAAGGTGGGCAGGTGAGAAGAAGTGATAGATTGTATGGAGACAGACTAACACAGGGAGCTGGTTGTTCCAAATTAAGCCGAGAAATGGGTAGAAAATCCAGAGAAATAAAGTACATGAAAATGGACATTCGGTTATGATGTCAAGACAAACAAGTATACATTGTAAGCAAAGAATTATAACGTTTCCAGTTAATGTATTCTGTTTTATTCTTGCTTGCTTTTTGTTTGAACGAGCAGTTCTTTAGTTTAGTTTTTAGTTTAAATCTGGGGTGCAGTCTTTTGAATTCGTTCATATTCAAACAACAGGACAAATACAGAAAATGACTGAATTCATCCTATTATTGAAATTCACTTATCATTATAACAGGATGTTCTGATTAACTGCTTTTTTAAATAAATCCCTTGATATGACTGAATTTAAAAACGAATTGACCCAAAACTCACTGGGCTGTTACCCATTCTTTATTGTCCATATTTTCCCCACCACATGACCTGCACTGAATCTTGCTCATCAAATCAGTGTTCAGTTATAATTGATGTAAAACAGTTGCCATAGTGACTTGACTAAATTATACCATTATAGTAGCTAATTGTGGCATTCTTCAAGGCAACCATTTGGCCACAGGGAAAGGGAAATTAGAATGTGATTAGCATTTCCCAAGTAAGAATTATATCAGGATCTCCGTGCATACATTTTACATATGGCCACTATAAAGTCAACCAAATATAGTCAAACTGAAACTGATAAGAGCACGACAGTGTCTGTGACTGCAATGGTTCTTTTTCTTAATTGGAGTTAATGAAGTGAAAGTCTGGGAAGGTGTGATGAGATACCTGTCTGACATATTGTGTAAAAAAAAAAAAAGGGGGTAATACTGGCCTCTGGCAGTGACGTACAGGTACAGAAAAA
Source organism: Chanos chanos (assembly GCF_902362185.1). NCBI lineage: Eukaryota > Metazoa > Chordata > Actinopteri > Gonorynchiformes > Chanidae > Chanos > Chanos chanos. Next base: position 23,234,020 of record NC_044499.1, on the reverse strand, counting down.
GATGAAGAACTGGATGTCCCACACCAGCGTTGTTTAGATCCATCTCTGGAGACATGCTGGGCAGAAAATTCTTACTCCAACCCATCACTGACACACCAGATAGGACTGTGTCTGCCAAAATGCCTGTTGTTGTTGTTTTTAAATGGGGAGTACACAGTTTGTGACGCATTCCTATTTGATTCGCTAAGCCAGACACCTGCTGCGTAATTGCCCTTTGTCAGATTAGTTTGCCAAAGGGCCTGGTTCTATTTCATTGATGTAAAAAGCTGATGTGCTCTGAAGCACCTCTTCTTGGAAGCTGTGTCTACATTTTGTGTGCTATTTTAGGGCACATGCCAGAGAGTGTAATTTAAGGAATTAAACAGGGTACACACAAATGATTTTCTACAATACTTCTTAACTGGCATTTATTTTAACTGGCAAATGTTGAATAAGTGAGATATCAAATAAATAAATTATACTGATATTACATTTGACCATTTCATTACTAAATGTTACACCATTAACGTGACGCAGCTGATGGAAACTGGACAAATGCCACAAACATCGCTAGGATTTAAAAAAAAAATAGCCTAGCTATTTTTGTTCAGTTGCTCAGAATGCAATGTGATGTTGTCTAAACTCCCTATGTGTCATTAATAATAGTATCATTAGTAATCAGCGAAGTGATTTTAATTGTTGGACATACATAGAGGACACCTGTCATGCTTTACTGAGTATTACATTTGCCCAAAAGAATAATTAGAATGACACTACAGTAGTATTGTCGGGCATAGTTCTGATCTGTAGCAGGATATTTTGCGCCTCTGTAGTGCTACTGGATTCACTCTTAAAGCCCAGATTAAACTGGTAAGCAATGGACAGTGTGAGATGATCTTCGTGGTCATCGTTGCAGTTGACACCATGAATCAAAACATTCAGAAACATCAAGTGCATGTAAATGTATCAAGTCCTTAAGCTTGCACATTAACAAGGATTCCCCCTCCATCAGTTTTCACACTTTGTGACTCATAGTGTGGAGTGGAGAATTTAAGGAAAGGGCATAGCATCATATGCTTGATGCTAAAACTGAGCTTGGATATAGGACAAATTGAACAATAACTGCTTTATAAATGAAAACATACAAAATGGGCCTCGATTAAAGTGGCCTGTTGAACCATACCTCACAAATTCACTCATCATTTCTCATGAGGTGTCATGCATGAGACAATTTTTTTTCTCTCTCTTAGTAAATCATAAGTTTTCTCTGACTGGGTAAATCATTTCTCTTTTCCTCTAGGTAAATCACTAGTTCTATGTCTGTGGGGGACCCTTCTCTAGGCTGTGAGTAGCCTGTTCTCCAGCACAGTGTCAGTCTTTACAGAACATGACAGAGGAAAGGGGAAAAAAAGAACGTGATTTGGTAAAAAGCTTATACTTACATATACAAGAAGAAGAAGCAGCAAAATCCTTATAATATCCATTTTCTTGCTTAGTTGTCACATCAGACATGAGAATGCCATAGAAAATACCTTTACACAGATAGAACAAAAAAAGTCAACTCTTTCTACTTTTTTTTATCAGTTGTTATTGTTATGTGAGTATGAGTTTTGACTATTGCTAAACTTGACTTTTGTTAAATAGGAGAAAATTTAAAAAGAAAAAAAAAAAGAATAAAAAGGAATGAATACAATCCATGCAATGAAGTGCAATGAACAACCCACTGTAAAAAAAAAGGAAAAAGAAAAGAGAGAGACTCCAAACTACCATTGTCGTTGTTGTTGTTGTTGTTTTAATCAATATTTGATATTGTCCGATGCCACATGTCTCTCCAGTGGAGGTTAGGTCAGTCTGCGTTTTTGTAAGTGAATCAAAATGTTGAGGCAGATATACGGGATGTCTCCATTACCGTCCGGCTGATCTCAAACTTAGAAAATCATTGGACCATTCCATCCAGCATTGCCTCTCCTTTCATTTTCCACTCACTTCCACGACTGGCAGGCCAGGAGTCCCAAAAAAAGGAGGTGTAGTGTGCAGGTCTGTTTTCATGAGTTGAAGAAGTTTCAGCCAGCGGCGTCCGGCCTCATGTTGTGTGCAGCTGAGTTTGTTGCGTGGTTGTAAAAGCTTTGAGGGGGTAGCTCACTGGAAGCTCTGCGGTTAAGAAATGTGATCTGTTCACACACCATTGGGATTCTTCAGCTGATCACATGACCTGGGACTCTGGAGGAGGCAGATGGTGAGGTATGAGCCTGGAAAAATAAAAAAAAAATGATGAAGCTTCATGTTCTGATGCTGGTCATCATGGTCTCCTTCCATTTGCATGCTCATGTTGTTCATATATACTCACAGGATAGACTGATCTGAACACAGACACACAAACATATCAGCTAAAATCTGTAGAATCTAATGGGTATATGAAGCATTGGACAGTCAAGCCTATAACTCTAGAAACTGATAAACAATGTAACGTACAGGACGGTTGTTAAAGGTCTTCTTACTTTAACATCCAATGTGTCATTTTTGCCAAAGCTAACTTGTGACTTTGTTTAAATAATCTTACAAATACAGCAGAATAGAGCTAAGACATCATATTCAAAACTAGTGCTATGAATACAAGAACTGTTAATCCTGTTCCTTATATTTATTCATTTATAACTTAATAACCATGAAGTCCAATGGTTCTAGATGAAAGACAAACACAAACAATGGGAGAAAGTACAGGGGGACAAATAATGGCCTAAAAAGCAAAATCAATGAATACTTCAGTCTATTTGTCAGTGATTAATAACAAATAAACGTAACTATTCAAAATTAAAATAAGAAAATGACTGCCGTATAAAAGAAAAAAATCAGTTCGATAGGAATCTTTCCTCTGGGAATTTGATCTTAGTTTGTGGTACAAATGGATAATGAGTTTGATTCTACATCAAGGAACAGGAGACACCCTGGTTTTGCCTCAGCTTATTTTTTTCCTGATGTTTGATTGGCTTACATAACCATCAATCAAACGATCAATCAAGCAACTCTTCCAAAAGTGTGAATATAAATTACACATCAGATGTGACCATTTCACTCTAGCTGTGTTGACTTTCTGGAAAACTGGCTGCAAAACATTTGACATTGAAGTAAAAGTCCTTGTTCTTTTTTTTTTTTGTCTCTGAGATAAGGGAGAAATGTATGTTCCTGAAAGTGAAAAGTCATTTTTCTAGGGTCAGGCAATTTCCTGATCTGACAATTGAATTCGTTCAAGAGCCCTCATTGTCTATTCGACTGGATTCTCTCCCTGTATGAAGCTGGAGGAATTCAAGGTTTTAACCAAAGTAATCACACAAACGCATAAATACTGGAGTAGGTGAAGCTCTAACGCTGCATCCAAATAGGGTGGGTGACTTATTGGTTTAATTTCTGGATGTTTTGTATGTTTTTGGCACTCTGTCACCAAAAAAATGACATGCACATAATCCCTTTCCTCATATGCCCATCTGGAGTTGACTTATTCTCAATCAGGATACTGCATGTAAATATTTAGGACAACGAGACAAATCCACATTAAAGCCTTACAGCCACGGGTGATGACCATTACTCTCCCAAAGAGCCGCAGGGGCTTGTCCTGACAGGAGATCAGAGAGAAAACATATCAAAAGTCTATGAAAATCCATGCGTAATTGTGTTGGCACATCCGCACAAAAGAAAAGACTTATTTGCTTCTATTTCAAAGCAAAAAACTACAGCCCCGCAGGGATGAACCCTGAATTTAAGGACAATTATGTTGCAATTTTCTCTGCTTAACTCAGGGAAAGACATGAGACAGCGTCCCATCACCTATGCTAGGTCGCGGCAAGACAAATCTCTGACGACTTTTCAGACATAGCCCAGGGGAGGACATCTGACGGATATTTTTAATCATGCTTTTGGGAAACCGCCAGTGGGGAGCATTGATAACACAGAGATAAAAATCATAGAGATTTGCACACATGGAGTACTCTGACTCTGACCTTTGTTTTAAATCAGAGCGAACACAAAAACACCCTGTGCATCACACAATTGGCTCTGAGTGGCTTTTTCCCTCCCGCTTGTTTGTCATTGTTGGAGTTATTTTAAGGTCACGCTGCAGTCTGTAAAATTTTCAATAACAGATAAACTAAGCCTCCATGAACTGAAATTCATTTGAAACGATTGAGAATGAAATAATAATAATAATGAAAAAATCAGAAAAACTATAGCATCGCGGAAAGCATTCAGATAGAGTATGAAGCCGTAATCATCTCAGCAAATGAAACAAGAGCCCTGAAAGACAATGTGAATATCAAACTGTGTGATGTGTTCCTTGCAGGTGTGTGTGTGTGTGTGTGTGTGTGTGTGTGTGTGTGTGTGTGTGTGTGTGTGTGTGTGTGTGTGTGGTTAACGCAGCCAGTGCAGCCACAGTTGTTGGGAAACATTTGGATTTTCAAGGGAAGAAAACTGATATGAAACAAAACTTACAAGTAATGATGACATGTCCAAATTTAAGCAACAATCTGCCTGAAGTGTTAGAAGGACTGATTTGGAATCTTCAAATGAAGAGGTGCCAACAGAGCTGTGAAAATCTCTACCATTGTGAGAACAAATACCCTAGAGAGGCCTACACAATATGTCTTTCAGTGTATTGATCTCATAAAGCAGCCATCTCCAGGAGGGAACAATAGAAAACAATGAGCGCATACTGAACATCTAAGTCCAGCTTCCAGAACAGCAGTCCCGTCCTTGAGTTTCCAGTTTCTTTCATTACCAACCTCAGTGAATTAATTGGATATCCATATGAGCGTGAATTCTCCTTTGAAGTTTATGGATTAGGGCACATTGTTGGAATGTGGCCCCGGTAAGAATGCGCAGCCTCAATCAAACGGACATTAAAATGTATTTGGGAAGTTACATCCTCAGTGCTATGTGATTCTAGGTCACATAGTGTCTGATAGGAATGCTGTTTGACAGCAGTACACTATTCACCCAGGCAAACTAGAGCCATGTGAGCATCTCCTTCTCAGCAGACTAGCAAAGCCATGACAGATGTCCAGAGATGGAGGGCCCATGAAGTGATACTTGGCGGTGTGGCCTCACTTTCTGTCACTTGTAATAAGCCAACGCTTTTCTCACAGTCTCAGAATTAGCACTCTCTACAGAGTACTCCAAAACTTGTTGTTTTTTTTTTTAGAATCATGCTAAAACTGATCTAGCATACAACTGTCTAATTATCCTAATACAGCCAAATACATACTGTGGACTTGGACGGCACAATTCAAAAGTTCTGCTGCTATTCACACTCATCTTAATGAGAAGCTGGTTTTTACCAGGAAAATAGGTATGTGTACTCTTCAGCTAATCAGAGACAACACTGGAGGGTTGTTTAAAAAAAATAAAAAAATTGGCAGGCCTGGAATGGAGTTGGCCACTCTCCTTCTTCAGACTAATAGTGTCCATTACCATTACAAGCCAAATTTCCTCACTGCTCGGAGCAGTCGAAACATCATGAATTGAACAAGGCAGCCTAATTTCCTTTCACTAATCAACTGCCTTAAGAGCGAATTTTATCAAACAACTCCACTCTACTGTGTACTCTGGGCTACGTTTAGTGCTAATTACTCCTGGCATGCCCTTCTGTCTCAAATATGCCCCAGTCACGAGCCGGCATGTGCCATGACCCAAGGACCTTGTCATTCAGCTTGCTGTCCAGGCACAGTCTTCAGTGCCTGTGGGGTGGGCAGTGCTTAGCTGCCTACCCCACAGACCGTTGCTCTCTCAGTGTAGAAACAATGAGACTGCTTCTGATGTTACTGAACACTGAAGAGCTCTGTGTCCGAGGAGACCATGGTGCTCCTTCTCATTACTCACTTTACAGCTGAATACCGCAGGGCTAGTGCTAAGTAGGTTACCTCACGGACAGTAGATGCATTGTTTACTGAGATGTGACCTGAAAGCTCAGCATTAGCAAAAACCTCCTCTGAACCTTGGTCAGAAATATTAACAAATTCAGTTGCCATGTCAACCAGGCACGTTTCAGTAGATGAAGAGCCTTGGAGATATGTTAAATCTGTTTGCACCACTGACTTGCATTTGTTTGTTTGTTTATTTGTTTGAAATCTTCCTGACAACAAACGAATACCTCATGGTCCCAACTAGTTCAAGATGTGGTTGTAATATCAGTCATGCATCAGACGAAGATGGGTTTTTGATGTGAAGTTCAAATCACAAGCTAATTCACTAACTGTATAGGCCAGATGGCTAGTCTGGAGCAGGAACTATATATTCAAGATTCAAGATTCAAGAGTTTTATTGTCATGTGCACAGCAAAACAGGCAGTTACACTGTACAATGAAATTCTTACTTTGCTAATCCTCCGTTACCAGACAATATATAAATAAGTAGAAAAAAATCTTAAATGGGAAAATCTTATATGGGGATGATATAAATAGCAAGACAACTTATACAAAAAAGAGAGGTGAGGTAGATTGAATGTGCAAGTGAGGTAGATTGAATGTGCAAATGTCACAGTACATGCGCAGTATGTGCAAGGGGGCAGAGAGCAGCAGTCATAAAGTGCATTGTGCAGTATTACATGATGACAGTGGTGGGACAGTGGTGGGACTATCTATCTATCTATCTATAGATAGATAGATAGATAGATAGGTAGATAAAAAGCTCAGTATGAGGTCTCAGTATGCCGGTAGGGTCTAAATCTGTTGGATCTAACCTGGTCAATGTTGCCATCCAACGCTAGACCAGGTTCCTATCCAGTGTGGCCATCAAACAAACACTAGGTCCCACATACTCCCTATGTACAAATATCTAAAGAAAGATAAAAAAAAAGAAAATTCACCATGCTCTGAACGGTTCCTTGTGCACTTTCCAGCTCTGAGATCCAGTCTCCATCTATCTGACATTGTTCCCCATGTCTAGACCAAATTCTAAGAAAACTTCATAGCATAATGTCTAAACCCTGACAAGTGATTGGATTCCTTGGCCTGCTCTTTTACACTTCAGCCACTTGTGCTGGTATTAGTGGCAATACTTCCCTATCCAAGCTAATCATAAAATCATACACACAAAGGTTGTTTTTCACTGACTCTTTCAAGACACAGTGGCAGTTACACAGTGATGATAAATCATTAATACCTTTGGGTACTAAAATTCCACATGTTTAAAAGAAAAGGAGTTTTATAAATGACACAATGTTAGAAAAGCTTCTCTCAGATCTCTATTCAATTCCTCAGGATTCCAGAGCCTAAAAAGAAATGTTATTTTCAAGTGCAGACATAATATTCTGCGATGGACTGGTGACTGGTGTCCTTTTTTCCCTGTTTTTCACCCAGCACCCCTGGCAACCCTAATTAGGGTAAGTGCCTTGGAAAATGAATGAATGAGTGGAAAACAAACACAACATTAAGGGGTAAGCTGTCAAATACAACAAAATCTCACATTTCCATTTTTCTAATACATGCACAGACATGCGTCGCTTAACAACAGGGATACGTTCTGACAAACGCGTCATTAGGCAATTTTGTCATTGTGCGAACATCATAGAGTGTACCACACAAACCTAGATGGGATAGGCTACTACACACCTAGGCTATATGGTATAGCCTATTGCTCCTAGGCTACAAACCTAAACTTTTCTTTTTGCATGTAGAAAGAGTAAACTCTAAAATAAGTACAGTACAGTAAATAGTTAAACCAGTAACATAGTTATTTATTATCATTATCAAGTATTATGTACTCTACATAATTACATGCACTATACTTTTATTCAACTGACAGCACAGTAGGTGTGTTTACACCAGCATCACCACAAACACGTGAGTAACGCATTGTGCTAAGACGTCACTGGGCGATAGGAGTTTTTCGGCTTCATTATAGTCTTATGGGACCACCGTCCCATGTCGTCCGTCTTTGACCGAAATGTCATTATGCGGCACATGACTGTACAAAAACATGTGTCTTAACCAAGGTGCTCATAACAATTTAGTGCCAAAACCAGAAATTCCTGAAATCTGACCCAGCTTTAGCCAACTGGCCCCAGAAGATACAGACAAAAAAAACTCACTAAATTTATCCTGCGTTGAGGATAAAAACAAACACATGTTCAGAAACAGCAGTGATGATAGGAAGTATTCCTAGAGGGCATTTTCCATCTGGCAAAATGTTGTGCCCTGATTTAAACTCTCACTGTGTTTGATTTCATTTCATTTCATTTTCACTGGTCAGTCCAATAATAGCATATGACCTTTAAAGAGCTCCTGGGTTAAAGAAGATTTACAGTACAAAGAACTGTCAAAGCTGATAAACACTGAATTTCATGTGCTCAAATGACAGATCAGATTTAAAGTAAGGTTGGACAAGGGTGTCAAGCAATGGCAGGATCCGGTAAGAGCTGCCTGAACTCGAACAGTCCTAAAATAAACTACAGTCACGGTACACTGGTGAGTACCTGTCTATTCATATATATTACCCTTATATATACATATATACATCTATAACAGAAAAACGTAGCACTGTACTACGTCTAAAAAAATGGTAAAAGGGTAAAAATCCGTATTTGTGTATATAATTTCATCATAAACTCTACACTTTAAGGTCTGTATCCACAACTGGGATAAAGCTGAAATATTCAAATATGTGAAGCTGCAGTTTGATTTGATGTATCCCTTGACACCTGTTATTTGATATCTCCAGAGAGAGGGTACATCAGGCAAAAACAAAATTCTCTGACCATCTTCGCTTTTGACCTTTACTTCACGTTCTTCACAGTCTCATGGCTCCCCGGACACAGGAAAGAGGAACTACAGATGAGGAATATACCATGACCTTCAAAACATTACAAAACCCTTTGGGGATGCCAAAACACATAGACCTCTCTATGTTCTGTCCTATCAGCTGAGTCTGCTTTAGTTCCCACATGTTTGTTCACCATTGCAAACAAGTGACTTGGTTTTTAAAATAAACTGTAGAGGACTATATAAGTTTCATTGGTTTAGGATAACTACAGTACAATGTCATGGGCATTGAATGGGGATCAGGTTTTCTGCCTGTCTATGTGGGTTTTGCATTTGGGGGTTACACATTTTGATGTCACATAATGCTTCATTCAGTCACCACTGACTCAGCTGAAATAAGCGGACAGTGTTTGATTAGCTGTGTTAGTTTTGATATTACTCACTGTAAGGTTTCTTTTTTCTTCTCTTTTTTTAATAACTGTGGTTGAGCTGCTCAAGACGGCTTACATGTGCAATAAGGTCTTCTCTTTTTCATTTCTAAAAACAAATCGGAATACATACAAAAACTGCAAGGCAAACGATAACCTAATGACTTTGTTGTATGGAGATAAACATGTTTTTAATGATGTTTGCTTTCATCTTCCATGCCAAATATTTTAATGCTTTAGATAAAAAAGATAAGATATTAAATCATTGACAAAAGGAAACTAAATGTTGCATAGATTTGATGATTGCTTTTTGAATACTTGGTGATGCCTTTTAGAGACACACCTCAGGCTCACTTGTAAAATACTAGTCAGCAAGGGCTTTTGGGAAAGACTCCTGTCATATACATATGTATATCCTTGTGCCCTTCACAAGCGTGTTCATTAACATTTGGGAAACCCACCTGGGGAATAGCAACACGCTCCAAATTTCTGGTTTTCTTTCTTTCTTTCTTTCTTTCTTTCTTTCTTTCTCTTTCTTTCTTTCTCTCTCTCTCTCTCTCTCTCTCGCTCTCTCTCTCCCTCTCTCGCTCTCTCTCTATCTCTCTCTCTGTCTTTCTCCCTCTCTCCCATTCTCCCTTCAAAGAATATTTTGTTCATTTACTGCCTTATTTGTTTTCCCTATTATTTATTATTATTTTCCCTTTATTTGTTTATTTTGCACTGATCTGTACCTTAATTTAAAATTTCTACTTTCACAGGAGTGGAGAAATATTGGCAGCAGTGCTTATGTTTGTGAGACATCGTTATGTTCTAATTATCACTGTTAGTATGAGGGTTGTATGTGTAAAAATCTAAGAAAATTCTTGATTAAATAGATACAATATGTCAAAGCTGATTGTATAAATCACTCAAACAGAAAGCAGAGGGAGAAGAGGAAACAATGCTTTGTTTTTAGAGAGCAGACACAAAGGGGAAATGAAGAGAAAGGAGGAGAAAAAAGAACGAAATGAACCAAGATTCATTACCGTTTTGGACTTTTGGTCTTGATTTACTGCAAAGGTCAGGAAGGATTCCGCAACCCCCCCCCCCCAATTCTAATGAAATCTTTCCCTGTAGCCAACGGTCCTCCACTAAATGTCTGACTTCATAGTGCCCTCACATTCTGCTCTGTCCTGTCTGTTTGCTTTAGTCCTGTGCTGTTTCTTGCACTTTGGACAGCTGTACCACACAATATTTTTTATAAAGCATACAATTTATGCTCTCTTTAAAATAACACTGATTGTAGTCATCATTTGTTTGTTTTGTAGTAGGACAAAGCAAAGAATTCAAACATTGTTTGTTTGTTTGTTTGCTTGTAAATATTTTGTAACGTTTTGCAAGACTTTGCATCAAGCTTTAAGCTTTTATTTTTTCTTTTGATGAATGTGAGGGGAAAGAATAAGGAGATATGAGAGATTCAGTCAAGCTCTATGGGAAGACACTTTATTTATGTACTTATTACTTTATTTATTCATTTAGGTAGTTTGCTTATTTTTCATCTACTTTACAGGGAAGGTGCCAGAAACATTTAACAAACATTTACATATGTATAATGTTAATATATTATATATTAATATAATTATACAATATTAATGTCTGATAATGTTCTAAACCCTGACAATGGTGAAGCTAAAGTCTTGTAAACCTCATGGAGCAAATAAACATCACTCCCCAAGACGTGAAAAGAAAAATTGCTTTTACCCACAGGGGCTGATGAGAGTCCAACTTTAGCTCGGCATGTTAAAGAGATCAGTAATGTGTTAATGATGATGCTGTGAAGCTTTGACTTTCAGTGATCACTCTTTCACTACATGATGAAAACTTAGGAAGTGTCTCAAAAAACAAAAGAAAAACCAGAATGCCTGAGCCACAGAGGTTCAACAGCTTGTGACTCAAAAACAGCAGCAAGAGAAAACATTGAAACCTAGCCTCTCTATTTAGAGAGGATATTTTCTGAGCCGAAAAGAAAACTAACACTCTCCAGATTTTAACATCACATTTTTATCAGGTATTATCAAAGGAAAACCTGTTTTTATGAAATATTATTTATATCTGAACACATCACATTACTTGAATATTTAAGCTTTCTTTCCTCTATGCTTTCCTTCACCACTGAGAGAAAGGTTTGGGAAAGAGTACAGCCAAGGTGCTGAAGTGTAATTTGGGGAGACATGGTGATGGGCCAAATTTGGGTGGGGGAGATGTTTGTGCAAAATTTACAAGCACTTGAAGCAATGCCATACAGTTCACTAGAGAACACTGAGGTCTCATGAAAACAGTTGAAGAATCAATTAACTTCATCAATGCTAAAGGGGGAAAAAAAGTTCTGATTGACCCAGTATTTACTCGAATGCATTTTAAATTAATCATAAATCATAACTGGAAAAAGGAATGAATTTCATCCCAGTTTTAGGATGCCTGCATTCCTGGGAACTCTGGTAGGTTTTGAGAAGATTTTGAGAATAATCCACTGGTATGTAGTAAGCCATCCATCTTTTCACACTATGAGCTATTTAGCATCTTCATGCTGTGTTTTTTGCACATGCACAGTTTTCTGCCTCATACTTTAAGTTGAAGACTTGTCAGTAGGAGATAAATGGTCTGTTGTTAAAGAGTGATTGCAATGGAAATGGCTGATGGCTTTTTTCCTTCTTTCTCTCTTTCTTTCTCCAGTGATTTACAGTCGAATGAGAAGTTTGGGAGTTGGGTGGGGTGGATGTTGAGTGGGTGAGAGTGTGACAGTTTGACGGATTCATTTGACAAGTTGCCCTGATCAGCAAGGCTGACAATGACAGTCAAAAGAGGATTAGCATTGGATCCAGTAGAGAACAACATAGATCTACTGGACACACAGAGTCTAGAGGTCACTGCCGAAGACTTGTTTTTTCCTGCTCAGTGACCAATAATAATAATGCTTCCCACTCTTAATCAGCCAATCATGTTTGAACTGTGGGTAGTGATAAAGGGACAAGTGCTTATGTCTGTGAATGATATGAATGAAGTTTACATTATTGTCATCATCTTCAGTGAATTAGCAACAAATGCTAGAAATATTTTTGTGGCAAATAAAGAAATTAACACATCCAGTTTCTATGTCCTGCCGAAATTTTTGTCTTCACCATAATATTACAGAAGAAAATGCATTTCTTTGCTGGTTCTTTCCAGCTAATGCTTTCCTGGTAATGAGTAAGTTATCTCTTTCTTGCAGATGATAGCTAACTAAATATAGTATTCACAACTTGACAGCCTCTGTGACACCCTCTGAGTACACTCCTTATGGTCTCTTCTCTGTCATATATCTCCTAATTGGTCGTGAGGAAGAAGATATAACGTTGACATAGAGTCTCATATGTTCAAATGATGTCAAAATGATTCATTATGCTAGTACCTGTCTATATCAGCTTATTCCAGACCAGTCAGTGCACTCCAGAGGAAATTGCGAGATGCCAAATGCAAGAAACATTTGATTTTACGGCAAAAAGTTTACAACTACTGAAGGTAAAATACACATTAAATGCTGAGGGAAACTTTGCATGTGTAGTTGTACCTGCCAGCGATCGGCCGGCTAAACACTTCCTAACGAGGTCCGAACAATTCCTAACAAAGTCCGAACAATTGCTAACGTTTCCTAACGAGGTCCTAACTCAAATCCTAACACTGCGTAGAAAGGGGGCAAAAGAGCCAATCGGCTCCTAGCAAACGATGGGGTAAAGGATCCAATCAGCAATCAAGCTCGATGCACGGTCGTCCCATTTATGATAATCTTGCCGCTGATTGGATTTCTCACTGTATTCTCAATCAGCAATCTCGACGCACGGTTGTCTGATTGGTGAGTGACCGTTGCCATGCAATTCTTGCCACTGATTGGACTGTATCGTCAACTCTGAACGAAAGTTTTCTGACGCTCCAATCTCGGGTTATCATTCTGAGGTAATTCAATTTGACAGATCAGCGCTACTGTCCTTAAGGATATTGACAGTAAGTACCAATTTACAAATGAAACAAGTGTTAACTAACTTGTTTAGGCTGTAATTTGTGTTTGGGAATATAGTTTAGTCCGTTCGTAATGCTAATTCAGACACATAGTGGTGTGGTTATAGCTACAAAAATGTTAATTGTCGTGTAACAGCCGTGGGTAAAGTTATTATCATAAGTGATGAATGTTTAGATGTAGTATATTGTTTTTACGTTCACCGTATCTTTTAGATTAGCCTGGGAAACGCTGTTTGCACGCTGACCACCGTACGTTCAGGAGGATGAATGTCCTGATGTGACAATATCTAATGTGATTGACATCACATTTGATTCTTCCCAGGCACCCAGCAGTCCTAATGTACCTGTTCTGTCATACCACTCATTATCTCAGGTAATGTGATAACTGTTTGATCGTCTGTCTGTAAAATTGTGTAGGAAACGTTCATTTACAGGTGCTGATTTTTAAGATGAGTTGTGTGTGACTGACATCTCAGATCAACATTTCATTTTGTGTAGCATGGATTTTATACAGAGTAAATTTTTACAACCTGAATTTACCCCTCTCACTACTGTTTACAAATAATTACTTTGGGAATCTACATTTGAAAGTGGTGTCTCTCACAGTCCTGACAGTTCAGCACTTGAGGAAATCTGCTCCCGTGGGCCAAACACATCAACTCAGGTAACGTTGGTCATGTTTGATCGTCAGAGATGCTGACTGGTTTATCTTCTCTATGAAATCAGTTTTGTATGAGTTGGTTTTATTTTCATTTCTTTTGTCAGGATGGTCGGTGTGATCCAAGAGGAATTCCTGGTTGGGAGGCAGTTGACGACTTGGCAGGGTACCTCGTCAGCCTCAACCGTACCATAACTGCTTTGTCAACCTCCGAAATAGTGGAGATATTGCGGTTGTATTCCTGTTTGCATTCTGTTGACCAGTCTCCTACCAAATATTCACTTAAATGTAAAAAGAAGACCTTGCCTGGGCCATGGAGAGCTTCTCGGAAGCGTAGTGGCTCTGCACCTGGCCAACAAGCAGCTGAAAGGTAATTTATACATGTAATATGTATGTGTATGTATACATGTAATATATATGTGTATGTATCTGTATACCTGTCCAGGGTCCTGCATCACCCTGTTGGGGTTTATTTCGCTATAATGACTGGCTCGCTGTACATTATCCCACTTATCACACGTGTTTGTGTGTCTATATATATATATATATATATATATATATATATATATATATATATATATATATGTATACTATGTATACTAAATGATAAGATGCAATACTGATCTTTTCATCCATCCACAGACTGTTCATGACTCACGGCCAGGCTGCCCACAGACCTGATGTAAACAGGGTTTCAGAGTGTGTTGCGCTCAGACTTTTCAAAGAGTTCAGGGAAGCCAGAAATAGGCCAAAGGACAACAAAGGAAAAACCTTCGGCATTCCCCAGTCAATTGTAATGACATACTGTCACATCAAACAGCTGATTGAAGACTACAAAGAGATACTGGACCAGACCAACTTGGTTCTAGTGACAATAAACAACACCACAGTGTCTTCCTGGTGAGTTGATTTCTTTGGCTTCATACCTTCACTTAGATATGAAAACATATTTTATCTTCATAAAAACAATCCAAACAAACAATACGTCCATTATTAAGACAAGCTGGGAAAAAAAACCTTGTGCTTTTCTGAAATTTTTCTCCAGGCTGCATGATCGGCAGAAGAGAGCTGACCGGGATTCCTTGTTGCAAGGGGTACAGCTTCCCCAGCAGGTCCATTTGGCAAAGGATTCCCTCCTGAAGGCCAGGGACCTCCCATCTGCGCCGGTACAACATGGGCATGCAGTTATGGAGTTTCGGGAACCTGAGAATCATGAGGGTGAGGCAGTGATTCGCCGACGTCACTGCGCCAGAGCAGTGTCTTCCACTGCACACACAGACACTGCAGGAGCTGCACCTGGCGCCAGCTCTACGCAAGCAGCACATGACTGGCCTGGAGCACAGCACCTTCTTGGGTGGGATGCTGCCCCTGGTTCGTCGGACCTTGCCTACTGTCAGCAGGGTCAACACTCAGCTCCAGCACCTGTCTCACAGGGCTGGTCCCCTTACCAGCCATCACTAGCGCCAAAACCTCTCTTTCAGGGCTGGTCCCCGTACCAGCCATCACTAGCGCCAACACCTCTCTCTCGGGGCTGGTCCCCGTACCAGCCACCAACGGCGCCAACACCTCTCTCTCAGGGCTGGCCCCCTTACCAGCCATCACCAGCGCCAACACCTCTCTCTCAGGGCTGGCCCCCTTACCAGCCATCACCAGCGCCAACACCTCTCTCTCAAGGCTGGCCCCCTTACCAGCCATCACCAGCTCCAACACCTCTCTCTCAGGGCTGGCCCGCTTACCAGCCATCACCAGCTCCAACACCTCTCTCTCAAGGCTGGCCCCCTTACCAGCCATCACCAGCTCCAACACCTCTCTCTCAGGGCTGGCCCGCTTACCAGCCATCACCAGCTCCAACACCTCTCTCTCAGAGCTGGCCCCCTTACCAGCCACCAACTGCTCTAACACCAGGACCAGCTTCTCAAAATCGACACCGTGAGTGGAGACTGCGAAGGGCAGCTCTTGAGGATCAGGAGCGAGTGACAAGAGGGGAGCCCCCAAAAAAGCGACACTGCAAAGAAAGCTACCACTATCAATGCAAAACATGTGGTCAGTCAAAGAGCAAACTTACTGGCCATACCCAGGTACGGGGGAAATGGTACTGTCCAGCATCTGGGCAGACCATCACAGAGTGGAAGAGCACCATTACAAACAAAGATGTGTCTAGCGCTGAACCACCACTGAAGTGATTGTCTATAGTTAAGTATATATAGTTGTATATAGTTTTTGGTACAGTTATTTTATACCATTACATTTTGTAACTGCTGTGTTTCTATTTGATGTGTTTGTGCTCCCCCCTCAAAAGAAAAAAAAACAAAAAAAAAACACAACTCTTGTGGTGTAATAGTAACACATCCATCCTTTGGGTGGAAGATTCCAGGTGCAAGTCCTGGCAAGAGTGTGCTACTTGTTGGTCAAATCAGCATTTCGTTCAGAATTATTTTAATTGTGTATATAAATAAGTATAATGAACCCAGGGCCTCCTTGTTGTGAGACAACGGCGTTAACCACTGAGCCACAGCATTTTTCCCTCCTTTCCTTTTCTCTTTTCCCCCTTTCCCCTCTTTTTTTCCTTAAGCATTTTCTTTCTTTCATCCACTGCTTCCACACGCTCAGGGTCAAGGATAAAAGGTGCCTGTAAAGCAATGTGTTGACATTTGTTGTCAAGTAACTGTTTGTTCTCTGTGAAGCCTACTGCCATTCCACAATCGATAAGAAACAAAAAAGCCACACTATGCCACACTATCGCCCTCTACTCCTCTTTTGAACTGGTCTGGTCCCCAGGCCAGAAGCTGCGCTGTCTTAAGAGCACATTAAACAGGAGGAGAGCCTCCTATGTGTGGGAGACTATTCACCTCCTGAACTTCAGCCTGCCCTTCAATTTTTGTTTGAACTTTTTTCAAGCCGGGATTTCTTTTTTTACTTCTATCAATCACTGTTAAAATGATGTGGCTTTTACGGAAATTACAAAAAAAAAAAAAAAAGAAAACATGGACCACAAACTGATGTATTTGCTCATGTTTGTGGTGGGAGGTTCAGTGAATGTTTCAGAGCAAAACACTTTTTTTTTCAAACGGCTTTTAAATGAAATATGTTTGTGCCAAGCTATGAATTAATGACCCTCTCCCCAGTGAACTCACTGAAACCTGACTTTCTTTTTGTCTCAGCACAAGCTTGCCGTGCCATACTACCTATGCGCTGGTTGAAAATGAATAACATTCTTTTGTTCTCAAACACTGCTGTAATTATTACCATCAGTGGAGGTGAGTGGGTGCCTCAGCTGTACAGTGTCTGAGCTGAAAAAAATAATTGTTTTCTGCAAAACAAAACTGTTCCTCTGATCTATGTAGTTGATGAATGCCAGCCTGGGTTTGTTGATTCTGAGGCTTTTATTTGTCCAGCTGACTCAGACGCTCATTTATTTCGGACAACAGATTTTCACATGCCTGGCAGCCAACTTCGTTGAACACTCAACATCAATGGCTTATTTTGAACGTTGTCATTGTCTGTCAGAGATGACTGGGTTGTAATTCCACAGTCAAAAACAACGACAAAGACAAAGGCAACAACAAAACTTGAAGGAGGAATGTAGAGAAATAGGGAGCACACCCTAATTTGCCAGAGTTGGAAAGTGGAGAGAATAGAGAATGATAGTCATACTGATGCCTGGGCTGAAGAGGGTTCTGTTGCTAGGGTTACAGGGATTGAACGGTGATGGGGGGGGAGGGTACGCATAGGTGAGTGAACAGTCAGGAGAGAATATGTGAGACATGACTGGTCAACAAGCAAAATAGTGTGAGAGAAAGAGAGCGAGAGGAAGAAAGAGAAAGAGAGAGAGGAAGAAAGAGAAAAAGAGAGAGAAAGTGACAGAGAGAGAAAGAGAGAGAGAGAGAGAGAAAGAGAGAGACAGAGAGAGAGAATGAAAATGCTAAGCATGGTCAGACAGTAAAACAGTCTGCCTCTGCACAGACTAGCTCTCTCCTGGCATTGGTCACTGCTCTGCTGGTAACCAAACCAGTGAGCCAGCTCTTGATCTGCTCCCTGACATTTCACCCACAGTCTCTCTGAGTCTGCAGGATCTGTGACATGGCCCCAAGCATACACATAACCTGTCAACCCTGTCAACCCTACACATAACCTGACACCTTAGAGCACAGAAAGGGCAACAGAGAAACCAAAATTAGCCAGCTGTGCCACCCATCCCTTTTCACATACCCAGCCTCACCCCACTTAGCTTTTTAGAGGTAGAGCAGATGATGAATGTCAGAGAACACCTGAAAGGTTGCACACCACACAAACTCTTGAAATCTTTAACTTTCTCCATCTCAGCCCACTTAATCACCAGTTGCCCGAGCTTTAATGTGCTGTAATTCCTGCCCTTTGTATCATGGATGGGAACTCCAGCGGGAGCAGATAATAATATGTTCCCTGCCATCATTAACCTGCACTAGTTTCCAGTTCATACAAACTAACCTCCGTGTGGAGGTGGCACAACAGAGCAAAATCAGCATTTGGCCAAGGCTGGACCATCAGGAGCACTTACTTCAGCTTTTAGAAATCCCATGCACTCTCTCCCCCGATCTCTACCCCACGGCCCTCTAACCTTCCAGAGCACTGAAGTAAATGGCATCTCTGATGGCCAAAGACTCATTTGTGTCCTAGATGAGTATTAAAGTTAAACAAGTTTATGCTTTTGATTTTATTGCTCAAGACAACTGAGCAAAAAGTGGTCTAGCTAACCTCCAAGGCAGTGTAGTGCAAGCCACTGGGACAATGCTAGCACACTGCTAGAGGCCCACTGGCTTGGATAAGGCCATCTTGATGAATCTCCTCCCATCAGCACCTGCTGGAAAGGTCCAGAGGTGCAGAACATTCCACAGAAAGTGGGTAGGCATCGTTACGTGTGACCGCATTTAGTTTCCAGTCGCCCATGTACGACGTCCATACCATAATACTTCAGTGGGATTACCAGCATGGTCACCTCTCCAGGATGATGTCTCCCTCCAACCTCCCTGCAGCATCTTCTCACAACAGAGCTATCAACTCAGCATTAGAGCTTGGTACAGCCCAGTACCCCTGACTGACTGAAGTGACATTCCTGATGGGAATTATATTGATTGGTTCTCTTCACTTTTGCGGTCAGTTCCTCTGACAGCTGGGAGAGACTATTCACCCTTCCTCCGGAGCCCTGGCTGTGTAAGTGCCTGGACGTCATCTCGACACAGCCTAAGAACTTGAGCCGGCAACATGTACCGGATGAGGATGGGGAGGTAATACACTTAAAGTACACACACACACACTGCTCCTGGCTTGTGCCAATGGAGTCTTCAAGCATCGTGTCTCCTTATCAGCCCTATATGCCTGCGGAAACACACTGCAGCGGAAAGGAAACAGCACGAAGAAAGGCTTCTCTCAGGCTAGAGCTCCAGCTGTCCTTTGCACTCCAGTAATGATGAATGACATTCGTGCATAGCACTGAAATATCTATATCATCTTTCCTCATTACAGGGTCCCATAAACAGTTTCTGCAGTACTAACGCTAGCCAAGAAGTGAATATCCTTTCCATAGAGACATCAAACAAGTATCTCTTTTTCTCTCTCTAGAGCTGAGTGCACCCAAATTTATTGCATGTATAACCCTAACAATGTTAGAGCAATGCAAAATTTGTGCAGATTTGCCACAATGGTCTTTTTTTCGGTCTGCAGCGATAATTCCATCCAGTTAAAAAGTGTTTTGAAATATCACAACTGTTCAAAACCACCAACTTCACAAAGCACCACAAAGAATGTTGAAAAAGTTATCTAGAGTGTTCTAATTTGTCCTACAGTAAGGAATAAAGCAGGCATCATTGTCCACATTAAAGGCTTTATATTGG
Source organism: Chanos chanos (assembly GCF_902362185.1). Taxonomy (NCBI): domain Eukaryota; kingdom Metazoa; phylum Chordata; class Actinopteri; order Gonorynchiformes; family Chanidae; genus Chanos; species Chanos chanos. The sequence goes on along the minus strand of NC_044499.1, from coordinate 23,214,306 downwards.
TATTTCTTATTTGTATCATTTGCTGGATCCTCCTTCAATATTATATTCCCACACTGGGGCTCTACTGCACAACCAAACCACAAAACAGTTTCGTTATTTGACACAAAGTGAAATCTCTAGCTAGACATGACTACCACAAAAGAGACCATATGTTTGCCTCATCACAGTTACCACAGGTGGAGACAGTCACAGCTGAACTCAAAAAATGAACAAAGACAGAACAGTGCCAAATGTAAAGTTAATTAGTAATGCCAAACATACATTTTTCAGCATTCAGTTGAGACATGAAAAACACTATGCAGAAAAATAAATGATGCTGGTTTAGTTATGACTGAGGGATTCTCCAGCACAATTTCACTGAAAACACAGGCTGAGCTGAAATCCACAGCAAAGCACTCTAGATAATGGATTCAAATGGTAGTCACTGACAGTCTCAAGATTACCCCGTTAATGCACTGTACCTGAGCAAAGGATTTAAACCCATGTGTGGCAGTTATTTTACGATCTTTTTTTTTTATTTTAATCTCTCAGTTTAAATAAGAAATAATAGGAAAAATGGACAAGGAAATAGAGAGTGAAATGAAAAATGAAAATGCAGGAAGGGCAAACATTGACCTCAAAATAAATAACAACACTTTTTTTTTTTTAATGAAACAGATTATAGAATAACTGTCTAGTACAAAATGGTCTGCAATCACATAAATATGTCAGCTCTCGGCCTTTTGAAACCATCGTAACTTTGCTTAATCCGTTTGAGTTAATACACTCAAAAATTTGTGTCTTTTTTCAGCCCTTGGAAAAATCTGATCTCTTGCCTTGTAACATTTCATTACCCACATTACATTTATTTGGAGAGTTCAGAAGATCAGTTGTGTGAGATGGTATGTCCCTTTCAGTCGGGTTGTAATCCTTAGTGGTAAACTGTGACTTGCTGGTAAACATTTAATGCTAAATGCTCATATGCTGGGTGATAAATGGACCCTAAATGGATGAATTGCAAATACACTCATCCTTAATGTATCTGTCCATTTAGAATGAAGATACTTCTTTAAGTAGTCCTTTTTGTTTTTTTATTTCAAAACAAATGTATTCACTGTTCACTTTACTATTTGAAAATCTAAATCAGTGTAAGAGATCAGTAGATTTTGAAAGAGGTTAGTGGGCTGCATACTGTACTGTAGCTGCATCAGAAACTGCAGAATTACCAGCCCCACCATCCCCCCACCCCCAACCCGCAGGACTGACCAACTAGCCGATTAATTACCGTACTTACCACAAACTTGGCAGGCCAAAGATGGCCCCGGAAGTTATCTATTACAGCCCAGTTCAGAGCTAATAGTTTTAGCCTAGAAGAGCTCTAATTTGCATCATCATCACGCTCCATTAGGGTTGAGGCTTCAAGCTGCCCTGCACTGCCACTGTGTCAGTACTGCCCCTGGTAAACAGTGTAAAAAGCCAATTAAAAATTTGTATTTGACTGGAACTTGTAAGAGAGTCACATTACACTGCTGAAAAGAAAGTTTACCTTAGGCTATTCAGGTAAGAGGGGGTAAGGGTGTCTATTGAGGTCAGAGAGGGTACACCCACACTAACACCCTTCACTGGTTGGTAGTTTCTGTCAGGGTTTCACAGCTTTAGATTATTCTTTGATAAACTGCCTTGGATCAAAAAAAGAAGGTTGTACTTGCCGTACAGTCTGTGATGTTTCCCACCGCTGGGCAACAATGTATCTCTTGCGCTCAGGGGCCAAAGGTTACACCCTCAGCACTTCACTTCTTCCTGAAATAATATTTATCCGGCTCAATGTTTTGGCACAAACCTTCCCATGACTGGAAATGCTAGCTCCAAGAGCTGCCAGTGGGCTGTAAAATCCTGAGTCACAATATCCAAATCCACCAGAGGAGAATTGGAAAGTTGATAACACTGTATTAGGCTTAAGAAAGTCACAAGTGTGTGTGTGTGTTTTAATCAAAAAGCTCCCATAAGAAAATTCATAGAGTCCGAAGCTATTGTAAAATGCTGAATTCCCAAGGTCTCTGAGCTTCGCTTCCAACTTGACCATAACCACTTGCCAAGTTTAGACTTTCATTTAGCTTTCTCAAGACTAGTCAGTCAGTCCTTAATACTGAAACAGAGAATTAATGGTCAGTTCCTCTTGTTGGAATCTCGTATTTCACAACTGCTGTTTGTCCATAACCCTTTCGATGTTTGGCAGACATATGCTGCCATTTCGCCAACAGTTGTTGGAGCTGTAAGCGCTCTGTCTCATCTAAGCTTTCACGTTGTTAAAACACTCCAGAGGCCACTTAGGAGCCAGACACTAGCCACTCTACACTGCGTATCATTGAACTCAACTGCTCTAGGACTCGTTGCTGTCAACTCCAGGCTCTTACCCTCCCTGGTATCTGTACTCTCACTGGCTATAACGAGCTAGTCAATTTCTGGAGCTTCGAAAGAGACACGGGAAAGGAAACTGGGCCTCTTCTTCTGCGATTTAGGTCAGTATAAACAGTCTCACAGTCATCGCCAGGTTCAGTCAGAACACAGTGCTTTTGCACATGAGAAATTACTCGTACTGTGACATGGAAGTACAGAAAGTCATGAGGTCGTATGTCAAATTAAGAATTAACTAAGAAAAGCTGTATTTGTAAAAAAGGAACAACGTTCCTCAGAATTCACCAGTACAGGCAGTTAGACACTGATCTGGCCCCAGAACTGGCCCTGCACCTCTGGGAATGAATTGTAAACACGAGTGTGTGCTTATATGGAGTTACACTCCTCACACATAGAAATGCCTCTTGAAAATCACAAATTACCATCATTTAGGTGCTCGCGAACAAACTCTGTAGCTCTGCGCTCCAAATGTCCTCATCTGCCTTCATTTACAGAGAATTATGTCAACACAAGGCCCATTGCGGTGTAAAAAAATTAACAAGAGATCTGTGAAGTAGAAGAATTTTACTGGCATTGTAAAACTGACCTTCTCCTGGCTGAAAATCAACCTGGAGCAAAGAGCAACAGTTTGAAGGCCTTCACAAAAGCATTTTACCCAGAACCAAAACACGTGGCATGGTACAGCACCTGGCCAATTCTTGTGTGTTTCTGATTGTTTCACCATCCCAGACCTGAGGTCAGCAGGTCCCTGTGCCTGCATTTTCAAGCCATGTGACACAGGGCATAAAATGGAAGTACCCCATATTAGGTAAACAGAGACTGATTGTAGGGTGGGAGGAAACATTCTGATAAGGAGTAGAGCCACACAGCAGGTCGAATAGGACTGTATCCTCAGCCCATCCCACAAAACCAAAACTACCAAAAAATAAAGCCCTTCATCAGGCCTTTGGAGGGTCTCTTTCATTTCATTCTAAACGTTGTCCTCAGCACCCCCCACCCCCCCCACCCCAAGTCCCAAGGGGCCACCTTTGAAAGAGTAGGCTGACAGGCTACCCAGCAGTCAGCTTTTCTACAGTCACCTGTCCTCTGGGAAATCCCTGGCCCCACAAAGGGAACAATATTTGCAGAATTTCCAAATTTCCCAAAATGATAACTCACCTTTACACACTGCTAAAAGAGCAATTAAGGGAACATCAGGATGGAGGAAGGAAACAGTCCAGGATCGCTTCAGTCACCAAATCCAAAACTCATGAACCTTGATTCTGTGGAAGAATATGCCTGGGTTACAATTGCCCTGGAAATTCACATCATTCAGAGCACTGGCATCTTTCCTTTTGAATGGTCCAGTATCCCTTCAGAAACAATTCAAATATTGCTTTAAAATATTCCAAGAAGCACTGAAGCTTTGACAAGGGCCTCATTTTGACAACAAATATTAATGTGTTGTTCTGATATTTCTATTATTTTGCCAAACTGTAATAAATAATATTCTGTTCCATCACTCCTCTGCAACTCTTCTTCAGGACATATACCTTCAATGCAAGTCTTCATTTTGGGAACATATCAATAAAAAATGACATTTAGATCATGGGAAAGGAAACAAAAATTGGCCATTAAAAAAAAAGCCATTAAAAAAAAAGAGAAAAAGAAAAAAAACACTGAACAGTTATTGCGCATCTGGGCTTTTCACACAAATGCGTAAGGAGGGTCAAAGGGTCAAAGGTCAAGTGCAAGTAGCTTTGGGATCTGATAATAAATTAGCCCCATGATAGAAGTGAAATCCTACTAACTGTATTGAGACAACTAATTTCAGACTGTTACACAGATGATGAGCTGATTTTTCTTGTCTTTCAGTGACTCAAATATAGTGTAGTTAATATTCTTACAAGGCATTGTTATCAGTTAGTGCTATGATAAGCTGCAGGTTTATGGATGCTGTTGAGTGTTACAAGCTGTTAAGTCTGTTGCATTTTTATCTTTTGGATATACCAGTGTCACCCCTAGTTACATTGAAATTGTTCTATCAAAGTGTTCACTATCTCTGTTTTCATATTTAAGCCCCTTCAGAAACTTCATGTATGCAAATCCATCTAAAATGTACATAGAAAAAAAGAAGAAAAGATCGGTTTGTGTGCAGTGTGTGTTTTGGTTTGACATTTTGACATGATTCAAATGGCAAAGCCCCTTGACTGCCTCCCCCCCCAATCTAAATTTGGAGCTCTGGCATTTAGGCATTTTTCGGGGTGGGACAGTTTTTCCAGAGGAGTAAGACCTCATCTGCACGGCTGATTTGAAAACCAGTGCTGAGAAGCATCTTGTGAATGGGGGAGAACAGGATATTTAAAGGATAAATCTGTTTGGAACAAATGGTAGTGATGATGGAGTGCTCCTGACCTGTGTCAGGACTGATTTAATATACGCCTGGGAAGCAAAAAAAGGATATTTTAAACTAAAGCCCTGTGTTTGGTTCAAATTGTGTCACACAAGTAGGCCTCATAAATCTGGATTAGGCTGATAGATGGTGAACAGAGAATGTGATATGGATGGTGATGACTGTGTCGAAGAGAATATGGCTTGGCTGTCCCAGGATAATCTGTCAGACAGAACATGGTATGGAATGGTATTTAACTTCAGGAAAATGTATACAAGATAAACAGTTCTGCTCTCCCCACCACATACTTTGTACTGTGTTTCCACAGCCTCTTCATCAAAATCAGGGCAAAATTTCAAAACAATTCATCAAGTGAAGAAGCGACAACTCAACGGATAACCAGTCAATCTTTAATTATTCGGCATTTTAAACTCCTCAGCGTGATGAACTGTGTCCTACTTTTTCTTTTTTTTTTCTCCATTATTTATTGTCTGTTTAAATAGCATTGTAAATAAATGCATCTACTTTTTTAGCTCATATTCCAAAATTCCTAGAGCATCCTTGCCTCCTTAATAACTAATAAACATTTCATTTCAGTTGCTCTAATGCAATTATCACAGTAATCTGTGACACTGTACATCCTACTGTTAAATGACCCAAATATAATATAACATAAAACAATGCGCTGTGTAATACTAATAACTCCTCTACAGTACCTGACTTTGTTTGTTTGTTTTGTTCTTTGTTTTTTCTTTGTTTGTTTGTTTTTAAATGTTAATATTATCTTCAAATGTTAACAAAGTATTCAAGACTGAATCATTCAGGGAGAAATGGCTTAACAAGTAGCATCTGACCAGTTCACTACACTTTGTTTGTTTGTTTGTTTGTTTGTTTTATGGTAATTTCATTTTTTTATTGTCTTATTTATATAATCATGAAAAGACATAAGCTTCACAAGAGGGAGAAAGGTCTTTATAACGTTCTGGGCTTTTTTTGATGTGTTAATAAATGGCTGCGGTTACAGGCAATATTGCCCTTTCTTGCTCATCCAATCAGAGAGTAGTATGAGCTCTGTACATGTTTTTCTTAGCCGTGGTTCCCCTAAAGCTCACTGAGGATTACAGGAACATTCCATCATGTTCTGACTCATTGGACACACTTAACATTTTTCTTCCCCATGGCTTAACAGTGTCCTTCTCCACGCTCTCAGGAGAGAACGATGAACTGAGAGAGGGAAACGTGCCTGGGTCTGATGGGAGAAACAGTCCTCCCTTCCTCCCAGAGCTGACCAGAGTATTTTCCACCAATAACTTCAAATCCTAGAGGGCAACAGCTGTAGGCTAAGCTCCTTCGTGAATCAATAGCTTTGTTTCTAATCAAACTTTTATTCAACCAGGCTCTACTGTCACTAACGAGACCCCAGCGGCCTTGTGTATTGTTACTGTTATGCATTGAATTATGTTAACGGGATACGCAAAACCATGAGGGAGTCCGAGCTGAGCAGTCAGTTAAATTTGTGTAAAGTGCAGACATCCTCAGGTAATCCTTTTATCACAGGTGCCCTTGAAAATCAAAATATCAAATTTGGTATGCACGACAAAGGTTTTAGCCAGACAATTGAATTAAAAGCTTACTCTTAAATATGCTAAATCCGTTAATTGAAGCATTGGAGAACAGCTGCTAATTTACTGATTAGCCTGAAGGGTGTAACCTGATAGACTCAAAGAGAACATGACAAGGTTAGCAATCAAGCAGCAAACTTTCTTTCACATCTCTCAATCAGCTCGACATAAGTTTTCCACCCTTAGTGACACCATGTGTCAAAACAGTGGTTTTTTTTTTTTTTAATTTCCTTTTAAAGAGGATAGAACAATGAGAATTGCTATTATTTTGGTTACAGTAAACCACAGGAACTACATTTATAATAATGCACAAATGGCACAAGTTCATACAAGTGTTTTGACCCACACTGAGGGTCAATTCAACTGCATTTGAACTGAATGTCACTAATGCACTGTTCCCCACTGAGCTCCACTCTCAAATGATGGGTGTTACAAGAAAAAAAAAAAGATTCTATCATAAACAAATAATTAAATAAATAACTTAAAAGCAACCCGTACAATGCTTCAAATGAATAAACATGGGTAACATTTGAAAGACATACAGATTATTGTTCTAAAGTCTCTCAGGTCTCTCTCTGAATTAGAGAGTAGAGAGTATGGCATTTTAGTGCAATCTAACAGCTGTCAGCTGTTACACAGATAATACCACATATGACTTTTTGGTTTAGACCCCATGGCATTGTAACATATTGTCAGTCAGTCAGAGGAAACTATCATTGCTTTCTTTCAAAAAAAAAAAATCCAGGAAACACCTGAGTTGCACACACAGCTAAGCTACTGGCTTTCAGCTCAGGAGATCCAGCCAACAAAATCTGAGTTTCCCCAACGTGTCACATAAAACGTCGGTGGCCAAACAGACTTGGCATTTTGTTACGGCCTGGCCTGAAGAACATGATCCCTCCCTAACTGGGAACCAGAGCGGTTTAGTGAAGAAGCCTTTCCTTTCCCACGCAGGTTACACTACATGACAGTACAATGTAATGCTGAAAGACCTGCCAAGGCCGCCATGCTGTACCTTCATCACTAAGACACCTGAGTGTGGGTCACTGGCCATTTCAAGTGAAGAGTCAATGGGGAAGAACAATAGATAATGAGTCTAGTGATAGTAGCGGAGCTGTCATAACTCTCAGCCTAGGGTAAAAAGGCTCTCATGTCACAGAAGGCTTCGATTTTGACACATAAATGTGTGTCATTTCCAACTTTCAACCTCGTGTCAGCACAGTTTCTCACAAGCACCTTGCTGTGGCATTCAGAAGGGGATGATGGGTGTGGGAGTGATGTTTCTGAAGTGGGTGTACCATGAGTATTTGGCTTGTGGAGTCCTGGTTTCATGACAAATTGCTACCACTGGAAGTATTTTTGTTTTGTTTTGTTTTTTTAGGACACCGAGGCTGATGGCAGCATGGATAGCATACACCAGACCCATGCTCATTATGTAAAACTCCATTTTGTTTTGTTTTGTTTTGTTTTGTTTTGTTTTGTTTTGTGGTCCTATTGCTGATGCAATTATCATCCCACATTGCTGGAAAAATGAAATGATTTCTTATTGCTCTCAGCCATTTCATTCACAATTTATCTAAACTTTACTTTTAATTAATTTTGATTAAAAAAAAAACTTATAGGTTGGCTGGTATTTAATAAGCGAAGTGACACCTAGGTTGATTAGAGTTTGAAATTAGTTCAGCCGGCGGAAGTATATTTCTTTCCCAGTAAAATCTGTGTATTTAGACCCCATTGTACAGCAGTGCATCAGTGACCTCCATGGTGGAAACACTGCTCATGCTAAAACAGAGCAACATAGTAATGGGAAATTTAGGTGTATTGGTACTGAAGCTACAGGTGACTGTGGCTTTTAAAGGAGAAAATTAAAGCACCAAACAAACACACAGACTTACTTCAGTTCAGTTCAGTCCAGGTCCATTCAATTCAATTTAATTTTTTTTTCTTTTTTTACAAATTTTATTTGTATAGTGCTTTTTATAATGGGCACTGAGACAGAGCAGCTTTACAGGATACTGGATCTGATACACCCAGTGAGGAAACCCAGGGCAACAGTGGCAAGAAAAAGTCTAGACTGAGATAAGAAGAAACCTTGGGAGGAAGTGAGCCTCAGCAGGAGGAGCCCATCCCCCTGCGTCTGGCCCCGACTCCCAAAACCACATCACTGGGAGCAGGCTCTTACTCATGAGACACTCAGAATGTTCTCAACCTAAAGACCAAAATATGAAACATACATATTTAGTCTTAAAATGAATGTGATTGAAATGGGCATGTGGAAACGGCTTCTGAGAACCTGCCAGACTCAGGAATGGGCTTCAGTCCTGCATTAGCTGCAGACACACCAGACCACCAGGTTTTCTGCATGACAATGGTGGTGATTTGATGTCATTGGTTTCAATAAGTATATTGTATGCTGCTCCATTTTCATTTATTTGCTTTGTGGATTTTTTGACTATTTATTGTTTGTTTGTTTGTTTGTTTGTTTATTCTATTTCAGATCCTTGCTTTGCAAAGCACCTGCTCGGAGGAGCATGCCGTATCTGAAATAAACACAAAGTAGCTGAATTTCACACGGATCACCCTCTAATGCATATGCATGAAATATGCAAATGATATGCAAATAATTTACTCTGAGATAAGTTTAATGAACCTCTCACCTTTATAATTACCCAATTATTCATAAACTTCATGCTCGTCTATCAAAGCTTTATGCTAAATGAAACCCAAAGGGAATTTGGTGCAGATGAATTACTGTTAACTATATAACGCCAACTTTGTCTGTAAACAAAGGAGCCATCCTTCAAAAGCTAATATCTGTAATATACACTTACAAAGTCATGTTTAAGACATATTCAGGATGAGAAAGAAAGAAAGAACGAAAGAAAGAAAGAAAGAAAGAAAGAAAGAAAGAAAGAAAGATAAAACTTGGCTAGACAAAGTTGCATGGAAAGACAGCACAGTGTTGCAGACTGCTCTTCTCCATGTCTCTGTGAAACGCAGGGTTTGCCCTGCTTCTCTCTTTCTCTTCCTCTCCTGTAAATTGGTTCTCTGTTGTTCGGTATTTGACTGTTGGAAATCCATCCTCTCTCTGTCAGACAATGATTTGACAACCTTTCCGTATCTCTGACACGACAGCTCTTTTGATGGGCGCGATCACTGATATAGCCACGGGGTTGAACATGGAAACGGTGCAAAACATCAGTGAGAGCAAAGCCCAGGGGAAGCAAGTTGGATAATTAGCTTCATGTTATACTGTTTGAGTTCTGCTGGAATAGGATGGGAGCACAAACAATTTCAGGGCTTCAATTCTCACCAGTTCAGTGTTGTCCTTGAGGTCTTTGAAAAGGCATTGAATTTCAGATGACTTTGTCTCATCTGATCCTTCCTATGTCACGGTTTGATACTTGTTCATGCCTTGTGACTATCAACTCAGGAATCCAATTTGCTTTTAATACTCCTGTGTTAATGCCGTTTTGAGCAGTGCACTTATTGCAGCCAAATCCGGGAAGATGAGGGATTTTAAAAAGGCTCTGGCCTCATTTCTGATTCACATCACTTAGGCTCATGTGTGAGGCTGATGACACTGTGTTATTCCACTCCTGAGCGGGCCACATCACCAGATTAGAATCTGGTGCATTCTGTGGCTGAATAGCTCTTAACCAGGAGTGAGTTTTTGCACCCGTCGCCCAACGGCTTTGTGACTCATCGGGTAAAGTACAGAGGACTGTCAGTCAGTGAGGCGTGGCTTTCTTCTTCTTCTGTACTGAGCATGCTCAAAATCTTTTCCATCTCCAGAGAAGTGCAGATCAAGCATACGTTATCTGACATATTGCATATAACTCAGTATTTTTATTCCACACAAAATGTGTATGCTGTTTCAAAAAAGGTCATTCATAAAATAATATTTTTTTAACACCTTACTTGAATGATTCCCTGAAACCCACATTACACACATACCTATGGACTGAATTATTTTTATTTCACCCTCTGTTAAAATACAACCCTCACTCTCCTGTAATAATGACAATTGCTTTCGGCACCAAATTTGTTTTTCTTCCTCTTAATCTCCAGCTTTAGAGTTGAGCGGTCAGAGGGTGCAATTTTTCCCTCATGTCAGAGCCACTGTCCTCATTAACGGTGAAAAACGTTCTTTTCATAATAATGTGCAGAACGCACAGACTACTCACGGTCATAAAATGAACTGATTTTTTGTGAGATAATCAGATTTTATCTGTTCCTGTAAAAAAGCAGTCTGTGTTTCTCTTTAAGTAACAATGCAAGTCTGAATAGCTGTGTTTTCTTTGTCTATAAGTTCACACAAACAATACCTGAAAACCTAACATATGTTCAGCATATGCATGTGCATGTATTAAACCTCTAAATGTCAGTGTGTTGCTACACCATGATGCTGGCACTGTACATTCACAGTTTATCAGGGGACCTTTTCATTGGACAATGTGCATTTTTAGTGGTCTGCTTTTGAGGAGGAAACATCATTTAATTCTGCATGTCAAGAAACACAGGAGACCTTTTGCTTCCGGCGTCCACAGTGAAGAAGTCACAAAGCAGAAGAAGACACAGCAGTAAATGACATCCATGATGGGCTTTGGCCCTGCCCCTACACAGTCCTCATGGAGAAGAAGACTATGTCACATAAAAGATTCATATAATCAGCAGTGCGCCTCTTCTCTGACATTACAATGTAGACTGACTCCACAGTAACCTTCTTCAGGAGATCCTCTATCAGCGCCAAACAAGAATGTGTTTTTTGTTGTTGTTTTAATGAACACCATCCATAGAGATAAACGGATAGAGGAAACACTTCTCCCTTTATTTGTCTCTGTGACAACATTAGTAGTCCATTTCCTTTTCTTTCATGCTGTTGCACACCAGCGTAAACCAACGTCGATGTTCAGCAGAGAACCCATTTAGCAGCATTTATTGATTTTTTTAACTTTCATCACTTTCAGCAGGGAAAGATAGAGCCTCTCCTGTAGTGGACCAATGGCGTGCAGGTATTTTTCATGAAACCCTACACAGTAACACCTGATTCACCACTTCAACGGCTGAATGTGTTTGAACATGCTTGTTTTATTAAAAAAAAAAAAGAAAGAAAGAAAGAAAGAAAAAAAACAGTGGAAATATTTCACAACTTGTCTGGCCCCTTAGCAAATTCAAAAGTAAGTGATTAAATAAACAAATAAATAAATAAATAAATAAATAACAACTGAGAGCTTAAGAAGTGCGATGCATGATGGCAGAGGGGTTAAGATGTTCCGGAGAGTCCTGTTTCAGACTGCCATCTGGTCATCAGACTCAGTGTGTAAACAACTCAGCTGGAGTGAATAATTCCCTCACATCAATTACCATGCATGTGTGCTATGAGATGATAAAGTCCCTATTATAAACTGTCAGTTAAGTCCTCATACAAACCAGGGCTGGTGTGAAAGGAGCCCGGTCATTTTGACAGGAGTGGCTGAGTAGGTGACAGGACCGTTTAGGAGAGCTGCTGCATCACAGTAATTATATTACCACTGCCCAGGACTGCATCCATTTCTCCACACACACACACACACACACACACAAGACAATTATAGTTTCACACCATGAGATGTGTTGGTTACTAACTACTTTGGATAAAAGTAAAAATTGGATTTTGGTGACACGACATGTGATGGTCTTATTTATCACATAAATTTGTCTAACACTGAATAAAAACAGCAGAAATTATGTGAGAGTGTGAGTGTGTGTGTGTGCGCGTGTGTGCGTTTGTATGTGTGTGTATGTGTGGGATTTGATCATAAATGTTTTACACAATAGAATGTTATCCCACAACCTGACTTTCTGGACTAAGTAATTTCACAGCTTGTCTAATCTAATCTATATTACTAGGAAAACAATTTGTCAAGAACTAATGCATTTAATTAATGATTCCTGGGCAAATTATTGTTGTTATTACTTAACTTACTGACTTTATTAAGTGTACATAATACTTACATACTTTCTTTGTATACTGCACTTCCATGCATCCTGGTTTAAAGTAGGTTACACTGAGATATACTCAGAAACCCTGACTGACATCTGGAATATTAATATGCAAACACACAGAACATAAAAGAAAATAAATAAATAATCAAATTAGTACAAAAGAATCAAAGCACTCCATCAAACGACGCTAAACCCTACAATGGGGAATTGGTTAACGTCATAGTAACTGACACACATTAGAGATGTTAAGAGAAGCAGGTGCAGAAATGACATAAATCAGTGAATGCTTAATTATCTGCCATTACATCAAAATTTGCCAAACAAACACTGTTTCATTCATGCTTTTATGATACATTCTGCTGAGAAATATTATATGTATTTGTTTACTATATTGATTTTTTTCTTGTGAGCTTCCCTCCATTGTCTGTTTTTTTGGGGGAGTTATTTTGTTTTGTTTTGTTTTGTTTTGTTTTATTTCAAAAGAAATGTCTGGGATGATGGAGAAGAGAAGAGAAGAGAAGAGAAGAGAAGAGAAGAGAAGAGAAGAGAAGAGAAGAGAAGAGAAGAGAAGAGAAGAGAAGAGAAGAGAAGATGCTGCTTCAGTGCATTACTTTTTGGGCTTGTGTCTACCAGTAAAAAAAAAAAAATATATATATATATATATATATATATATATATGTTAACATTTCAAGCATTTAAAGTTTATGAAGACCAATTCACCTCTTTCCCTATCTCACAGTTTCCAAATGCAGCGAGTCACAGACTCAGGTCCTCAGAGAACCTGGATCGCCTCATCAGCAGAATCTCGTGTGTGTGTTATGACTGGCGACACTATGATGGATTATGACGAAAGTGTTCTATGACTTTAAATTATGTTGCCAAGTTGAGTACTATTTGTCTGGACATCACTCGCTAGTGCAGAGTTTTTCTTCACTTTTTAATTTATGGAGTCATAAAAAAATGACACGACCCCAAAGAACTTGACATTAAACCCAGAGATGCAGCTCATAGCGGGGATTTACCCAGCTGGTGTAACATTTTCTCAGTCTGAGTGGAGAGTTTCCTCATTCAGCCTTCAAAAGAGCGAGGACAAATGTCTGTACTTACAGGAGGCATCTTTCTTTATGTTTTGTGCCCCCACCCCCTCCTCCAGAGGCAATTTTTTTATTTTTTTTTGAAAGGAGATGTAAGCCTTGTTTCTGCTACTTCCTTTCTTAAGATCTTTTCTCTTTGAAGCTGTGCTGACACCTGAGTCAGTCTGTGAGGGATCGTCCTTGTCTTCTCCCACTCTCACAGTGGAAGTGTGCAAAAACCGAGAGGAGTTAAAACAAAGTTAAAAAAGAATAATAGAGTCAACAAAATACCATAATGAGGATGTTTCACAGCACTGCATAAAGTATTGGTTGGATGAATAGGACAAAAAGAGAAAACCACAAAAAGCAGAGACTGATTAGAAACTCTACTGATTTTAATGAAAAGGAGACTGATCTTTAAAAAAAAAAAAATCCCTTATTTCAAAAGGTTTAGTTAAGGAAAGCAGCACAGCGAAAGAACCCGTTTCAGCATACTGTCAAAGCTGAGTTAGGGAGTGGGAGACAGCGTCTGCTGATAAAGGTGAAATTCATCCATTTCAGATAGAAGCTTAATAAAAAATTCAGGCTGAGGACAGCTATAACAAAATCGAGACAATGTGATGCTAATCATGGTAACAGCATTAATCTGTAACAAAGTATTAATGTATTCATGTATGTTACGTATCACGTGAAGGGTTTTAGAATGTGAATGGGGACTGGAAGCAGGATAAGTCATTACTTAGTAAGTGGCAAAGCTGTGTACCATTTTGCTGACTATTATGAACGTATTTTAAACTAGCACCATTTAAAAGATCCATATCTTATGAGTGATGTGTTGATTTTACATTTTAATGCACTGTGTTCAGTTGTTGCCAGGAAAAGTGCCAGTCAGAGACCAAAGAATGAAATATAGCTGCAAGCGGTGATGGCAACCCCTCGCAACCCCTTAACATTTCCCAGCTACACCACAAAACCACAAAATATGTTCATGTGTGACAATATAGACACCAGTGTCATGATTCTGAGTCAAACTACCAAAAAAGGAAAACCTTTTGATATGTAAATATCGTTATGTTCAATAACTGCACACACTAACACATCTTTACACAACACCTGGTTATGTCACCTGCAACAGCATCACAACCCCATTTATGTGCTGTGTAAATCTCACCTCATCTCACAAATTTTCATTATTTCCATTCATGATGCAGAATTTTTTTCACCCATCTCGGCTATGGTGCTCCTAGACGGTTCAACGGATTCATTTCAGATTTGTGTCCATGAAATCACGTGTGTCCTGATTTTATATTGTGAAGGGATTTATGATATGTTGCACAATGGGTGAAGAATGAATTTGGGCACCGCTGAACAAATTTTTGGGTTGTTTCACCAGTCTGGCGAGTGACAGGATGTTTAACCAATCAAATGAATGAGTTGTAGCGCTATGTTGGTCTAGAGGTCAAGGGTCGCCGGCATGTTTGTTGTTTGCGTTTAGAACACGTTAGCGGTTTTGCTAATTCACCGAAGTCGAGAGACATGTCGCATACTTAGTAAAAGCAGCGACTTGCCTTTTGAAAAATGAAAGTGACAGCCATAAGCGTAAGCTACAAAACGTAAACAGACTCGTCATATCCTATTGCTTAAAATGGTCATATACTGGAATAGAAGCTATTTTAGCAATCCATATCACATAGCCTAAAGACGTGGCTTTACACCACAGCACAGGCATAGTTTGCTGTTGGATATCATAGCAAGTTAATGTTACAGCCTCAGCTATTTCAATTTGCCGTTAGATACCTTAGCAACCTAATGTTACAGCCTCAGCTACGCTTGCCAACCGTCCCGTGAGAAGAACATAACATCAGGTAAAATTAAACCAGTTATACAAGTGGAGTGGGGAAGTTTACTTTCAGTGGTGAGATACAGACCAGCTGTGTTAGATTGCACGCCAGCGTCATCGTTCCCATTAGGTGTAACTCAGTGTTTGCCTTGTAGCCTACAATTAAAAATAGCACTCTCAGTCGCTGTCTTTTTCTTTTCCTTATTATTTCAATGATGTCTGAAGTCTCCCAGTGAAACATGAGAAGCTGTCGAGATACTGGGTTGAATCATTGGGTCAGCCCTTTCCCTAGCTCCAGTTTGCCATCGAGCTTTTTCGGTCGCCCATGGAGGGGTGTCTGACCTTAAAACAGCACACTGCAGGTGCTACCCATGTCCGAGCAGAGCAGACTACACAGAGTGGAATCGCTCGATTCCCTACACCTCAGACTTCCCCCGAGGCGGACAAGGTGTATTGTCTAATTGTATATTGCCAACTGTAGCCTATATTATAGCCTACATTAGCCTATATTACACAATAACTAATACAAATAGCTCGGCAATAATCAGTGCAAATATCATCCTGATATTCCATCCATTCTCTTAGATTTTAGGCTGAAGGTTAAGATAGTTGTTTATTTTATAATTCATAAATATGATACATTATATAAATATGACAATGTACAATTTAAAACATCTAAATAAATAAGCCTGTCAGTCTATCCTGTGAAAGCCACAAACTTTATACACTCTTAAAAATTGTGTTGTTTTTTTGTTTGTTTGTTTGTTTGTTTGTTTGTTTGTTTGTTTTGGGTGGGGGGTGTTGTTGTTGTTAGTTTGTTTGTTTTCCTAACCTAGGGGAAAAAAGGATCACAGTATCCCTTTGTATTTAACAGCCTAATCCAATTAATGACGCCTCCTCTACAGGTAACAGCTGCACAGTTGACACATGTATATCACACTGTCACACAGTTAAGCAAAACCTGAGCTGGGGGAGGCGGGGATACCCGACAAAGTGAGCTGCAAATTTTCCCCAGGGTAGTACATCATCCCCAGGGTAACTGTTGTGTACTGCAGTTTTTTTATTTTTCATGTACTGCATACTACTTACTACTTTTACGTCAAGATCAGTATACGAGTAATATGTAGTATGCCATTTCGCACACACCCTAGTTTACAGTATGGTAAAATCTTCAATGGTTAGGGCCCAAGCATAACACTACACATTGGCAAAGAAATCTGTGTAGTCTTTATTTTGAGTGATACACTACTAAACGAAGCCATACTGCCGTGTCAAGTGTATTTGCTAACTGACTGAATGTTATCAAAAACATGCTGATGCTTTGTTTGTTTATGCTTTGTTTACGCACATGTTCGCAGTGAAGGGGTAGTTACAATAATAATAATACTAATAATAATAATAATATAATGAAGAGGTAGTTGTACATAATGTTACTGTATTTGTTAAACGCATGTGTATGACATCAAACTGCCAGGATAACGAATATTGTAACATTACAACTCTGTGTAATCTCACCAAATTGCCAAATACGTCTGTATGTACAGGTTTGACAATGATAATTATTCACAATGTTTCACGTTGACAACCACTCTCGGTTCACTTGTATTGCGAATGCCCTCTAACAGTTGAATAGCTAATTTGGTTAACTTGAAGTTAGCTACTGGGGTATTAATAGTGACCACAAGGCTTGTAGGTTTAAGTGATGTATGCAATGTAACTTTAAAAGGTTGGCTCTGACGGATACTACTAGTAAACATCCCTAACTCGCTGGGTTAGTTTTATATATCTTGTTTTGTTTTGGATTTGTGCATGTGCTTCGATCAGTAGCTCATCCGCGGCCAAACCAGCTTTTCCCTTGATTTTAATGTCTTCTTCATTCACAATACTCAGCCAACAAATTATATTTTGAATGTACCTCTCAAATACATTTTGTAGTCCTTTCCGGCCACTTCTCTCTAAAATTTGAGAGATTTGCTGTTATTTCCTTTGGAATATCTCTCACTGATATTCTTGAAAACGCTATAGATTGACATCCCGGGTGTGACAGGCGTTGCAACAGTAACCAAGGGGGGCGGGACTTAGCGAAGGGTCAATTATGAGAACTTTCGTTTAGTGTTCTACACATTTGCTATTGGTTGGGCTATTTGTTCTGTTAAAAACAAACAACACCCGACTACAACAAATATCTATCAAAGGTAGCCCTATAAGAAAGCGTATGAAGACTTATTAGACAAAAATATGCAGCTGATACATTTATATTCAGAACTGCAGGTGGAGTTGAAATTGAAGCTGCTTCTGTCACTGTCCGCCATGTTTTTTTAAATTTTTGACAGTTGGAAATCACCAACTGGAAAGCCACTCTTTCTATTGCCAGATGTTGGCGCTATACCAGGGTGTCACTCTGGGTATGTGCATATCGTCATAACCTTCATTACCATCATAACCAATAACCTGTGAAGTTTTAGCTGTATCAAGAAATGCATAGAGACTTTATGATGCATTCCTGTTGGTGTGGTGAGACACATAAATTCATCATTTCCTCATTTCAACACCTTTCAAGATATCACAAAACCCTCAGCTATTTCAAATCTGCAACATCTTGACATCCTACATAGGAAATCTGACATGAATCCGACAAACCGTCTAGGAGGAGTATGTCAAAATGTAACACATGTCAAGACGCCAAAATCCAAAATAACTCACTTCCTGTTGGGAGTGGCTAATACTATGTGATTGCAAATTTGTTCATCTTGGGGAGACCCGCATGCCTACAAAATTTGGTGCATGTAGGTGAAACTACATGCCGTGCACAAGACTCACTGCCATATGGGGACACTATGGAGTCCCCGGGCCACACCTTTGCCAAGCTTCTGTCTCTGAGTAACTGTCACAAGCACTGATGTGTGTACCGAATTTCATGAGTTTTCGTCCATGGGAACCACCTCAAAAATGGCCAAGTCTTGAAGAAAAAGAATAATAATAATAATCCCTCTGAAAACAATAGGGCCTTGCACCTTTGTTGCATGCGCTCTCCAGTGGACACCAGAGGCGCAGCACCGTCAGTGCTCAGGCCCTAACCATTGAAGATTATTTTTTGAAGCTGATTTATTGCAGTTCACTTTTACTCTGGTTGTGATATACTGATTTAAGTAGTGTGGGATGTGTGTAAACATGGATGACAGGTTGGTGAAACCAGCAATTCATCTCAAGGAATCTGGTAAACAAAGAAGATATCAAATTTCCACCAGACACAAACTGATTAAATCTGATCATGCTACAAACTGGTCATTACAGACATTTTGAGAGAATTGCAGTGTGAAAAAAATGGTGGGGTTTTTTTGCCTTTCAGACCTAGTCAGTGTTTAGTAAATACATCATTCAGGCAGCATCTGAAGTGTCTCATGTCAGTTAAGACAGACAAAATAAAAGAAACACCATCACACCACAAGTAGCAATATAACCAAACTAACACAGTAACATCATTTTAAATTCTCTTCCACATTCTTGTGACTGGAACATTGCGTCTCTTCATTCAAACTTCGATTCTCACTTGAATCCTACGGAAAGGGGTTTATCCATTTGTGTGTCACATTACTCAACCTCATATCTGGGGATATATCAAGGGGCAAAGCTCTGTCAGATGGGGAAAATGGATGATAATCTGTGTCTGAAACCTGACGCCTGACTGAATTAAAGAGGTGGAAAAATGGCTTGAAATGTGTGAGGGCTTGAAAGATGGGAATAGAGGCTGGTCAAGCCACATGGCTGCGTGCTTCAAAAAGACAACTTTTTGGAACAGCAGGTAAAGAAAATAAGTGAGATGCCAAAAGTGAAAAAAAAAAACCCTCTAAACTTTGTCAATTTTTGCTTTTCTCAAGGAATATCCCTGTTTCTAGGGAGGAGAAGCTGCTTTTCACAGAGCCTGCCCTTAATACAGGCTGTAGACTTAATCCACTAAACCTGTCTCTGCTGCACACGTTTTCATCAGGGCTTTGCATCAGGGTTAGAACCAATGCCTCATGCTCTATCACTCGACAAAAGCAAGGGTTACCTGTCTTATGTCAAACCTATCTCAGAAGTTTCATTAAATATCGTACCGAAATTTACAGCAATGCTGATGATGTCACAATGTGCTTGACACCATCATTCTGTTTTAGTGATTACAAAGGAGGAAATGTACTAGTCCCATCTGTCTGTTTGGATTTTACAGCATTTAGAGTTTTTGTTTTTGTTTTTGCAACCACATTGTGTAAGAGCATGCTTACTCATACTGCCTGTAAGAAAAACATCAAATTACATATGACCATCCAACATATTAAAAACTGAGAGGCAGTTTGTCTTTGAAACTGCTGTCTCTCTGATTGTAGTACAGTTATAAGCAAGTTTTGAACTCGTTCATCTTGAAAAGTTCTCCAGTCTCAAAGATGAAAGAAGAGGAAATCTACTCCACACTCTATGTTCTACATAAAGTACAGAGTTATACAGGGTCTATGGTTTTCAGATGTGGTGATTGGAGAGGACATGGAAGGATCTTGACTTCATACAGGCTTTCATGATAGTGCTCTTTACATTTACATGTATTCATTTAGCAGACACTTTTATCCAAAGCAACTTCCAAGATAAGCAGAATAGTAGAAAAAGCATATAGCCATTAAGGAGCTGTCTGCTGTGCTCTTGAGTTTGTTTATCAGTGTGAATGGGGATATGGAAACATAAGTGTGTACCACGCTGTCCACCTGGCCGTCTATAATGGCGCTGTATTCCTTGGCTGTAATTCCACCATGTAAACTCCTAATTTGCTCCCACAAGATGTTGCCAGTGGTTTTAACAGCTGGGAGCAGGCAGTGTGGGTTGAAGACCTCCTTTGGTTCTTTCCAAACATCCAATCCAGAAAAATCATATTTTATTTATAACCAGAGATGACCATTCCCAAGGGCCTCTCAATAAGACAACTGATACCCATGCCTGACCAGAGTTTTCAACCAGCATTTTCAAAACATACATTCTTAATAAATGCATCATTCACACTTGCTCAGTGTTCTTTGCTCATTCTTCCCTCTTTTTCCCCTCTGCCTCCCTGGTGTCCATCTTTCTGTACTGCCTTTCGACGTTAATATGTTAGTTTTGGCGCTTGGTGGAAGGAATATAAACAACACCCATGTGTGTTAAATTGCTAACCATGCAGTTAGTCACTCAGTGAGTCCAAAGATAAATCTTGACGTGTCTTTATCCAAGGCTATTCTAGCACCTTGACTCTCAGAGTGCACTATTGTGTTGCATGCAAAATGGATTTCTAAAGCTGTGCCCTTCTACACTGCTCTAGGAAGCTTTGTGTACTTTTTTCCCCTCTTAGTCATTACCTCTAGTCCTAACGCATAAACCTGACTCAGTAATGTATGAAGCGTGAGAGGCCAGATGTACTGGATAGATAGATAGATAGATAGATAGATAGATAGATAGATAGATAGATAGATAGATAGATAGATAGATAGATAGATAGATAGATAGATAGATAGATAGATAGATAGATAGATATGGCAGGCCTTTAAATCATATGATTAAAATTTCCCTCCAATCCAAAAACATGAGAGAATTCCACATATCCATACCTGCAGCTCAGCCACAGTTAGTCAGTAATGTTAATTTAACAGAGTTCATTTGAAAAAGACACTGTAAGTAGTGTCTGCCTGAAATGTACATTTACACTCTCGAATATGGTGTTTTACTGCCCTCTATAGTACATACATGCAACAACAAGCATAGAGGGAGTATGTTGTTTATTCTGGTCAATAAATACGAGTCAACATCAGTGTAACTGACTCAGGAAATTATTTTTTTTTCTTTTTTGCAATCCTATCATTTTCTCATTCATTTATCCATTCATCCAAATTGTAACATAACAAAATGAGGTTAATACACAGTTGAGTCTTTAGCACTGTATTGACTCATTCAGACTCTTATGACTGGTTGCTAAGTTCAATTTGATGTGTTGGTGAAGGGACAAAAAAGAAATGAATGACTGTTTTGAGGATCCCAGGGCTGTGATCAGGAAACGTTTGGCGTGTAGATTATTTAAAAGCATTTAGTGACATAAAACTATGTGGCCAAGATTCTTTTTCCCATTCATATTCATAAAGTATTGAGTCACCCCATGGAAATGAGGCTGTTTATGACAGAAACAACATCTGGGTTTTGTGATGATATTAAAAAAAAAAAGGCTCAAAGAGAAGAGGGCATGTTGGTAGGATTTTTAAGCAGTATTGCATGTTCATGCATAAAAAAGACTGAACCAAGTGAAACACATAAAATGGAGGCTCCACTAGTTGGCACTGTGGTGCAGCAAATGGCCCACTAGCTTAACTGAGTTAGACCAGTGGTTCTCAACTCCAGTCCTTAGGGCCCCCTGTCCCGCACATCTTTGTTTTAACCCAGGACTGACACACCTGATTCCACTGATCAATTAGTCATCAAGTCCTTGATTAGCTCTATTAACTGTGATAATGAAGAGTTAAAACAAAGATGTGCAGGACAGTGGGCTTGAGTTGAGAATCACTGAGTTAGACCATCTACTCTTAAAGTCAGTATCTACAGTGTGCTATGCACAACAGTCAAAAATCTGGGGATAAAATATAACTATTGAACACAAAAATATCACTTTTCTTTTGCTTATCTCCGATTGTCCAAAGTTTTTTTTTCTCTCTCTCTTTTGTCTCATATTACGAGATCATCCTGGGGCAGCTCACAGAGATATCTGGTTGCTTTTTACGAAATTAATAAATTCACAGCAATCACGTTCTTTGCTTGTACTGTCATCAGTGGTCCCTGATGCTTGCAAAAGACAGAGATGTCAAATTTGCTCAGCATGTGTCTGAACTGATGGCAAAGGTTTGTCTACAGAATTGCAGTTGCAACACTCACTCACTCACTCACTCACTCATTCACTCATTATCTAAGCCGCTTATCCTAATTAGCGTCGCGGGAGTGC
This sequence comes from Chanos chanos, assembly GCF_902362185.1. Lineage (NCBI taxonomy): Eukaryota > Metazoa > Chordata > Actinopteri > Gonorynchiformes > Chanidae > Chanos > Chanos chanos. The sequence continues at coordinate 23,192,033 of NC_044499.1, read as the reverse complement.
TGGAGTTTATACAAGCATTCATTGGGCAAAAGGCAGGGAAACACCCTAGACAGGTCACCAGCCAATCACATAGAACTGGACTTTCACTACTGGGGAAACTATAGACACTTTACTAATTTTGCTGGCAGAAATGATGGCTCTACCTTAGAGATCACCCCACACATGCACAGAGCACTACAGGTTTATTCAGATGTCTGTCAATATTCCCTTTAAGCTCATTTCGCTAGAATTGACTGAGTTATATGAAAATTTGACAAACTAAAGTATTGCAAATGAGTGAGGATATGTTTTTCAAACTAAACCATTGTTTTAATGATAAATTTGGATGAGAATTCCTCCTGTAACAGCGCGGGCATTGATTATGCGTTCCTGCATGTGAGCATGTGGCGTCATCTGCTGGTTGCTGTTAGGAGAGTGGAACTTTTTGTGCTGAGGCCAGACTGATAAACAGAGTGTAACTCATGTGGCGCCACCTGCTGGTCACTGTAAAGAGAGAGGCGGAACTGTTTGTGCTAAAGCCAGACTTATGAACAGAGTGTAACTCAGAGTAACTGAGTGTGTCAGCTGCTGGGAGATGAGCACTAAAGATAAGAATTTATCTAAGCATTTAGTGAAAAGTTCATGACTTTAACCAGTGTAATATCAGTCAGTATGAATGGTATCCTGCCACGCAGCAGTAGCAGCTGTTTCGGCTTTCATTGTAACCATACATTTCATTGTAATGCACTACTTACAAAGTAAGCTTTCTCATCCTTATTCAGTTGTTTTGACAGTTTTTGAGTCATTTTGATCCTTTTTTATATTGCAGCTACTGTATGTGGTCTATTACAGTGAAGTGTCATCACTAAAGTGTTATGATAGTTGCTTGTGACATCTGTATTAACTTACTGTTGCTGCTTCATATTTCATATGCAAGGCCTGGGATCTGACACAGAATCCTAAACCTTCCCCTATCTCAGCTCATGGATATTTAAAAATCTTACTCATTTGGGAACTGACTCTGCTATGGTAACTTACTTTTGGTCTTACACCCAGAAAACTGTAGGTTTCATGTGAACACCAAAAAAAGATGCCATCTTCTCATATTTACTCATTTTATTAAATCTGTCATTTTCGCTAGTCAAAAAGATTGCACACAGGTGGTACATCAGTTAAGTTGTGGCCAATACAGGGAACCAATGAAAAGACAGAAGAAATAACTGCACAAAAGAGAAAGGGAGCGAAAAATTGCTTAATTTTTTCAAATGTACTGTTTTGCTATGGCTCAACTGTGATGCATGTCACCTAGGGACTGACACCCCCGACATCCCCAAATAAGGGTGAGGAAACACACACACACACACACACACACGGTGTAACTCCCTGTTGGGTTGTTTCCAGAGGGTCATGACTTTGTGTGCTTCTGAAGTAGAACAAAAACAGAACCGCGCTGTTCCATGCATCACTACTCCTTTTTGTGTGTGTGTGTGTGTGTGTGTGTGTTAAAGAGAAAGAGAGTCAGGAGGAACTGGGAGTCGAGGGTGGGTGCCTGTGGAACCTTGTATTCTCTCTCTCTCTCTCTCACCACTGATGACTCTAACAGGACCTGCATTTCAGCAAAGCTCCTTTGGTTTACTCAAATAATCAGTGCCAATCAGTACCACAACCTTTGGAGCACACACAAACACATGCACACACAAACGCAAACAAACAAACACACAAACACACAAACACAAACAAACAAAAACAAACTCTCTCACACACACACACACACACACACACACACACACACACTTTAATTTTTAGTCTGACTGCGAACACATTTAGTCTGACATGCAAAAACACCTTTCAAGGTGTGTGTGTGTGTTTTTTTGTGTGTGTGAGTATGTATGCATGCGCTTGTTTAATTCATCTTGATAAACTCACCTTCCAGCCGTGTAAAACTGTACTATTCACGAGTAACAAACCCTTTATTTTGCCTGTATGGTAACTTTTAACAGAGCACCCCCAAAATTCCAGAAATGTTTCCGCTGTCTTTTTTTTTCTCTTTTCTTTTTTGTTTTGTTTATTCTTTTATTGGTCAGGGTGACCCCAAACATTTCAGCTTCCAAACAATCAACTCACCCATCCACCCATCACCACCCCTGTTTGTTTTTAATGCAGGACCAGACCACACACTTTGTGGAAAAGACACTCTGGTAGCTTTTGGTACAGGCAGTTCCCTGGCTTAACACCAGATCATCTCGAGTCATGAGAGATCAGAGTCGATAAGAGAGGAGATGTGATAGTTTTCTTTTTTTCATACTCAGACTCCACACTGAAATTCCCCAGTCAACAACATCTCTGAATGACATGACGATCATCTGAAAAGATTTCAGGTGCCATAGATTTAAATGTTTAGTCTGATCAGAAAGTTACATCAACATCTCTTGAAAATACTTTTGACTTCGATGTTTAGTCTGACTATAAACTTTGCACTAAGCATACACTTACCATCATTGTAAATGTATTTTGTTGTGGCGGTTTGCTATCAGTTCTTTATGACACTAACACATCTGTTGTAGCCAATCACATGCTTATTGAATAGTAGACAAGCTGAATCAGGTGTATTAAGAGGAACAGTCTGGTAGACAGAAAATATCCTGTCAAGTGGAGTTGGGAAAAACTTGCATCATATGAAATCAGTCGTCCAGCCTTTCCATTGTTTTAGCCGCGTAGCTCAGTCAGTCTGAAAAACAGCGGAGGACACATAAAGAAATACTGGTGTGCCTGCTGATGGCTCACTGGTTCCTCCTCGTGTTTTCACAGCTTGTCCAGGGCTTAAATGATAGGGCTTGGCTGTGCTAAATTACAGTTGAAAAAGGGAGATATCAATCAACTCTCTCAGAAACAGCTATTCATTCAGTTCTGTTCTCTGTTCATTTTATTTTTACAGCATAGCAGCAGCCTGGCTGCTGGCAAGGGCGGAGCAAGCAAGCGTCACCACTGGTATAGTGTGTGTCTGTGTGTCTGTGTGTCTGTGTGTATGTGTGTGTGATTGGTATAGTGTTTGTTTGACTGATATAGTGTGTGTTAGACTGGTATAGCATATATTTGACTGTTGCAGTGTGGGTTTGACTGGTGTAGTGTGTGTTTGACTGGTATAGTGTGATTGACCAGTATAGAGTGTGTTTAACTGGTTAAGTGGTTTAACATTGGTTGCATAACTCACCATTGAGCGCAACACGTAATTTTAATAGATACAATGGTTATAACCCTTACCAAACTGCCTCACCATGAGCAAGGTGGTTTCAAGTCATTTCAAAAGCATTTGGCAGTAAACTTTGCCTTAAACAAAGTTTACTTCTAAACAAACAATTGCAAAGCTGTTCTTCACCCATCTACAAAGAAAAAAAGCACAATTAACTGATTATTCTCTCCTATGGTTTGCCCATGTTTGCACAAAAAAAAAAATAGCAGAGTGACAGTGCTTGGTTTTCTTTACTAACAGAATTTATTGATATACACTAAATCCCATCTGAGGTTTTGCACGTATGAATGCATTATGAATACAGATAAGTGAGTCACTCTCCCCTTAAACAACCCTGAACATAATAAACTCTGTAAGCCCATTTTTGTCTGGTGAGCACTGTTCCTGTCAGGATCACGTATGTTTGACTAAACTTTTCCACACATTATGACTAACCTCACAGAGACACATTCCCCATCATTCTCTTTTTTTTCTTTAAGTCAACATCACCAAATTTTTGCTTTCTCTTTTTATTCCTTTCCCTAAAATACATGACTAGTTAGCCTCTACACCATGACTGGAGCGCTGTAGTCATCTCTCCGTACAGCTCTGTCAGAATCTGCAGTGTTAGATCCATTCCATTCTCTCAAAGCTCTGATGATCACATAGTCAAAGGTAGTTCATCTCATAAGAGTTCCTGTTTCAGGACCTCCGTAAGGTCTCTGTGGGTGGCCTCATATGAACGTATGGTATGTCCTGGCACCACAGAGAGATCAACCAGCACCCATGGATGTCCACAGCACTTAAGAGCCATTCTATAAAGGCTGTTTCTATAATCTAAACTGATATGAGGTGATATACTCTTACATGTAATTACTCAGGAGGCCCAGTGCTCGGGCTTAGGAGGCCCAAGTTCATTCAGCATAAGGTAGACTAATTGTCTCATTCCAGGTCCGCTTGTTGAAAACCAAGAGGTCGTTCCTCGCTTGGCAATTTGGAAGCGGATTCGCTTATCATGGGTCAACAAACAGTGTTTTAGGTTTTTTTTTCTTTTCTTTTTTTTTCTTTCTGACATTGCAAAGGCCACATGGGAAATTTCAAGATGACTTCCCATTAAAAGCCATAAAAAATGGAAAATATTTTGATAAGCACAGGCCAAGAGGACAGATCAGACTCTACACGTGATTTTTCTTTTTTTCTTTTCTGCTGTTGCTACAGGCAGTACAATCACAGGATGTGGAGTCAAGACAATGCTGATGCCATGCACAATCCTTATTTTGGTTCAGCTCAATGTCATGTTTAGCCATCATGTAAATTCTGTTAGGTTGTTTTGTTTGTTTATGTGTTTGTTTGTTTGTTTTTATTTTTGTTTTTGGGGGGCAGGGATTGGATCAGTTGTTTTGTTTAGTTTTTGTAATGTTTTTCCATGTATACTGAAACGTGTGGTAGAAGTTTCAGTTTTTTTATACCTGACTTCTGGATTGTAAAGATAACTCATGTGATAATCATACCTGCAGTAGTAACTGAGACACGACAAAAGAGGATTACTCCATAAAAGTTGAGGGTTTTCCATCATTCACCTGGAACCTGAAATCATTCTGTGAGGCTGTAAAGGAGCTGCATGTATCACCGTTTTTGTTTGTTTGTTTGTCTGTTTGTTTGTTTGTTTGTTTTTTTGCTTATGACTTGTCTTTTCTTAAAAGCTCATAATTTCAAATGTACAGCTGAACTGAGCTTGTTGGAAATGAAGGAAACCTGTCGTACACTGTCATACATACACATGTCCCTCCTGATTGAGAAGGAAAATATTAACTGTGTGGTCATGTGGAAAGTGATACTGAATGACACTGCAGAGGATAAGGTTCTTTGAGCTCACACACACACACACACACACACATAACAATATTTTAATGGTACGAAGTCCTCATGTATGGAGAAAACAATGCTCTTGAGTTTGGTTTGTGGTATAAGTCTTCCCTTAGCTCTTACCCCAGTGAGAGAGGGGAAGAGCACAGGAGATAAGACAGTATCTTCCCTGTCCTGAATACCACACAGCACGTGAAATTCCAGACCCATCCATGGCCTATCTACGTGTCATTATGACCCATTCTTGTGTGTTTATCCGCTCCTCACAGGCTGTCTCCAGTCTTCCTATGGAGGAGTCTGCACCACTAACTGTGTACCTACCAACCCGTACTCAAGCAACGTCACACACATGCCCAGATTCACACAACCTTAAAAAGGGCCGAATGTGACGGTTGCCGACTGCCAGCCCTTCTTTGTGATTGATTCAGTACCTTAATGCATGCCCAAAGCAATTATATTTGACTCTTAATTAATTTGCCCTTGATGAAACATACATTTACCAGTTACATTGAACTGCTGACAGGGATTACCAGTTCAGACTGTACAGAGCTGGCTATTCCCACCACAACTGCTCTTATTACTACTGTAATCTCTAATACTATTACTACAACTACAAGCACAACTCCTTGTAGTACTACTATTACCACTGCTGCCTGACTGTTGGTGTATATAAATGTATTGTCTTTTTAAATGTATTTTCCTGTCCAACTCCCATTCTGCAGTGGCTCTCTCATTTGTAGTACACAGAGCTGAGTGGCTAATGCAGAGGAGAGGAATAGAGGGGTGGGATTTCTTTGGCAGTGTTTTCATCTGGTGCAGCGTAAGAGTATGGTGCTGTTTATGTGTCTTTGTGTTCAGAGAAATTACGACTTTTTTTTTCTTTTTCCTTTTTTTTCTTTTTTTTTTTTTTTAAGGAAATCATCTCGGGAGTTTGCCCAGTGAAGGTGCCCAGGGCATGAAAGATACCCTTTAATGAGGGTTGTAAATCTGTCTTCAGTGACCTAGGCCTGACTCCACTCTGACCAAGGAAGCTCTAATACTGAAGGAGCTCCAATACTTCCTGTGAGCTGAACAATGCCTCATGCTTCAACTGCCTCAGCTTCCGCACATTGAGACGGCGTGTGACGCTACAGTTAATTGGATTCACTGAGATATATTTATACAGAAAGTAGACATAAATACACACACACACACACATATATATATATGTATGTATGCATGTATTTATACATATATATACACAGACACACACACACACACACACACACACTCACACACGTACTGTATATATGTGTGTGTGTGTGTGTGTGTGTGTGTGTACTACAATTTCAGCACAAACCACCAGATGAACTCTTGCCTACCTAATGTTGTCTCATTCAGGGGGTAATGTTGGGGTTACTTCTGTAATCCATAAAGATTGTTTTATCAAGTCTTAATCCATCAAATCCAGACTGTGTCTTTTCTACAACATACATCTCGAATAAACCCAATCAACTCTGATGAACAGAATTAGTAAAAAAAAAAAGAAAGAAAGAAAAAAAGGCATAATTATCAACTTCCCTTTGTAAATTAAAAATAAATAAATAAATAAATAAATAAATAATCGATTCATTCATTCATTTAAAGAAAAAAAACTTGTTGACAAACAAAGAAGGTGAAGATTTTGGGGACATGGTGCAAAAAGCCTGCGGTCTTTCAAATATCGCCTACCCTGCTTTCCCGAGCCTCCAGTGTTTTCAAGGTGCTCACTCGCGGAGAAGAAAAAAGGCATTGAATGCACTCCACGGGGGAGCTGGAGCAGTGCCTCTCTCTAAAGAGATTAAGCCCACAGTCAGTGCTATTCACAGTAACCACACTTCTATAGTGAGTCTCTCTCTTTGAGCTGCATTGAAAAAGATCAGACCCTCTCCTACCCTATACAATGATGTATTCAGACTCTCAGGGTTTTGTGTTTACAGCCTGAGGTGGCCTCTATACGTTACTTCACCGCTCCTCCAAGGGTTTTTTTCCCATTCTCTGTTCATTTATCAAGAGAAATTTGGCTTTAAATCTTGAGAGTTGTTTTGTACAGTCACGTATTTGATTGTAAAAAAGATGTAGATTGAAACAAAGTGTAAACTGATATCCTTTATAAGGATATTCCACCAAGCTGAGTCAGACAGAAAATAGATGGGTGTGAATGGATAGAACACACAGGTGGTTTAATTCAGAGAGGGCAAACCAGGAATTGAGTTCATTTGATTGTCTTTAATCATCATACTTGTCATCATTTCTCTGGCAGGTTGTTTTTTTTTTGTTTTTTTTAACGAGTGACTCTTCAGATCTGGCTGATGACCTGTGTTGTTTGCTTTATCTTACAGGTCAGCTTTACAGCTAATTTTCCTCCAGCACAGGCAGGGTTCTGGCTCCAGACGGACACAAACAACTAATCAAGATCCTGATGAGAATCTGAATGGTATCCAAATACCGCAGGTTATTATGTTTTCACCAAAAAACAGACATGCAGTCCCTCAGAAGGAACTGAGTACACTGGAGAATTTACTGTTGTTGTGTTTTTCCAAGCATCACCTTGTTTTTGACTAGAACCCAGAACAGAGTGTCCCATACATTCCTAACAATCAGTGTAGCTGTTTGTATTATCTTATTTTTTTAACTATACAGACATTCATTTTGCATAATTACTCAATGTTTTGAAGCAATAAAGCAATTACCATAGGAGCAATATATATTCATTACATCATTGTCTACATTTTCTCTGACATCATATATTTAAACCTACGCGCGTGTGTGTGTATATATACATATATATATATATTATTTATGATGAATTCGCACAACACAGAATTTATGATTAATATTTATATTAACATGTCCCTGTAGTAACGGTGAACCATGCTCTTGTAGTCTGGTCTTGTCCCTCCACTCATGTGGGATTGATAGCTTGACAGCGAAAAAAAAAATAAAGGGTTTGGGAACCAATGTTACATTTACCTCTTTGTGACTTGAAAATATTCCAAAAGAAAGTCTCACACAAAAGTGACATCTACCTCTTTTTTACTTGCTCTTCACTGGCAGTGAGTGAAAAAGCTGTCAGGAAATGCTGGCTTTGGAGAAACCTCTTACTGTGGGCCTTTTTATTGACACTACACTTTACGTTTTGTTAGACAGATGGCTGATACTTTGTGGTTACAGAAAGATAAGTGTGAAAAACATTGGGAGAAATGGGATTTTTATTTAGGTCAAGAGACAGAAATTTATTAACTATTATGTATTAGTGATGTGTGTGTTTATGTTTTTGCTTAATGGAATGTGACCTGTCTGAGTGCCTGTGTCCGACCTGTGACCCTGCCCACGACCTCTAGTTCACTGTTTATAAGATACAATAAAAAAATTTTTTTTATTTGTTTTTATTTGTGGAGCAGGCTATATCTATCATTTATGTTCATATTGAATAAATTCATGTTGTGAACATATTCAACGTGTGCTTATTTGCTTATCTATGTCTTTGAGAGCAACTAATTATTGTGCACTGATGCTGTTATAGATTTTTTTTAATTTATTTATTAGGTATTTGTTAAGAATATACCATTTGTACAATGTCTTGTGTGGTGTGTCACCATCACGTGTTCTGGTCCGTGTTTGTGTTGTTGTTCAAACTCAAGGTCATGTAAAACAATAACAATGACTACTCTCAAGCAGCGGCATGGTAATGTTATGGTGTTACTGTGGCGACAGACCAACTGAAGCATCTTCAGCAGGATATCTTGACTGAGTCACACTGAAGTGTCCACATCCGTTCGACACTGACAGGTAAAAAAAAAGCAGTGAGGTTAACCTGGGCCAAATGAGGTCCAGTATGCTGATGAGATCTGAATGACAACAGATCCAGTTTAGAGGGGAAGAAGAGGCAGTAGTCATCTTGGAATATTAGCTGTTAAAGGACTCAGCAACAGACCCAGAACTTTCCAGAACTTTGTCTTCCTCTCTCTCTCTCTCTATCTCTCACACACACACACACACACACATACACATACACACTCACACACACACACACACACACTCAAAGTGTGTTCCGACACTGCCTTTGTCTTTCTCTCTCTCTCTCTCTCTCTCTCTCTCTCTCTATCTCTCTCTCTCTCACACACACACACACATACACATACACACTCACACACACACACACACTCAAAGTGTGTTCCGACACTGCCTTTGTCTTTCTCTCTCTCTCTCTCTCTCTCTCTCTCTCTCTCTCTATCTCTCTCTCTCTCACACACACACACACACATACACACTCACACACACACACACACTCAAAGTGTGTTCCGACACTGCCTTTGTCTTTCTCTCTCTCTCTCTCTCTCTATCTCACACACACACACACACATACACATACACACTCACACACACACACACACACACTCAAAGTGTGTTCCGACACTGCCTTTGTCTTTCTCTCTCTCTCTCTGTCTTTCTCTCTCTCTCTCTCTCTCTCTCTCTCTGTCTCACACACACACACACACGCCCACACACACATGCATGCATGCAAAAACACGTACATACAAACAAATACACACAAAAGAGGAAACTCAGCGGTGTAGTTTTGGCAAATGAAATAATGAAAAGACCTTTGTTCTGTTGTAAATTGTTCTGTCAAAAGCATTCAGAAATCAGAGAGTAAAGACCTGTCTGCAATTTTTACTTCAAATAGCACCAAGCCATAACTTTGCCAGTCCAGTACTGCAAGATTTTGCCAGTGAAGTTCTCCTTCTTGCTCACTGCGTGATCAGGTTTAGGAATCACTCCATTATAAAGGACTAGTTTTGCTTTACCTCTGTCTTGCCTTGGCTATGCTTCTGAAAAGTCTGCTTATTGGTAGGCAACTGGTCAACACACACCAAAGTTTGTTTCTTTTGTTGTCTTCAGAGGTTCATGTCACACTGCATAGCCAAGCTTCAGTAAGGCTTTCACTTGAGGAGACATTCATTTCTCTGTGAGGCTCTCAGTAGTACAAACACTCGTCCTTCTGTTGGCTTCAGGCCACATCTCTCATCTAGCCACTTAAAACAAATGTCAGGATTTCAATTTAAGCTGTCAGTAATGACTCCCAGTTCATTGTGACAAATATCAAACCTGTTTTTCTGTGAAGTTCAAGTGATTCCATTTTTTTATCTCTCCTTTTTTCTGTCACCATATAGTGTTCTCTGTGCTTTTTCAGAGTTCTTCGAGAGCCAGTTTTGATCTATACTCAATTATATTATCCTTATTTTCATACACTTATGTACACTCTTTATACTAATGCTGGTTTATGCAGCATGGAATCTGCTAAGGGAAAAAAATAGTTACTCTTAGACAAATTTGTGATTTCTTTTCTCCCCATAGCACCTTAAAAGCGTCAACCTCTTTATCTACTTCTGTAGTGTCTCAACCTTCATTCTGACAGTCCTGTCCAATCCCAGTGGTAGTCCAAATATACAGTGTTCAGTTTATGTTCAGACCTGACTCACGTGAGGTGAACGGGTGCAGATACAAGGAGTGAGCACCTCTGTTTCCTGGTCGACATTAAGCAGCATACCTTGCCCTGCCCTGGAGCTTTACTCTTCAATGAGTGTAGGTAAGCGTCTTTTTACACCGAAAAGAAAAACACACAATCACGGGAAGCAGCCTCCAGATTGCTTCCTTCCCATGATAAGGGGTTAAATGGCCATAGAGAGGGGAAAGAGAGGAGTGGTGACTTTCCCTGGAAGGAGGAGACACAGAACTCCACTCCTGTGAGAAGATCCTGTGCGTTTGGGGCAACGCCACCACATTGAGGTTGATGAGTGCCTCCACAAAATCTGCTTCCTGTTGACTTGCTGGGGAGTATTCTCACCGAGCAACCACAGAGCGTGCTGTCTGCTTTAGCTGCAGATTTATAAGTCTTCTCCAGACCATTCAGAATGCTCATTACCAGGGCAACCCTGGCACGCGAGTACCCATGACAGAGACCCGGATACACCAGGACAGAGCAACCGTACGACGTCTTGTTAAAAAAAAAAAAAAGCATTGAGATGGTAATAAAGCCAAAGTGATGCAGATGCAAATGCAAACAGCAATACTTTGTCATCCTGTGCAATTAACATAGAAACAGTTGTTTTCTTATTACTTTACATAAGTGACAGCTTTAAGATTTTTTCCTGCTGACAAAACTATTTTAACAGTATTGTTTAAGCAGTCATGATACAGGAAGTGAAAACTGTCTAGTATCAGTGAGCAAAAAAAGTTTAAGGTATAAACATACCAGAGAAGTGTCTATCAGTGGTAAATAAAAATCAATCCTATTCCAACATATTGGAATAGCATTTGTAAATTCTAGGATGAGAGTTGTGTATATATTGTATACACCTGAGCCAGCTCTACCTTTTCATCGCGTAAAATAACTGTCATTTAGTTGCCCATGATTCAAACACAATCTGACCTGATCTGATGCAGGTATTCAGTTCCAAACAGAGTTGTAATTAGAATCATTACAACCCTGGCTTTTGATGTCCACAACGGTGTCCAACAGTGTGGAGATCATCTTGACCTGGGACAGTTCAGACTCTACAGGCTGAGCGAGTAAACAACAAGGACACACAAGCTCCTTGACTGTCTGTGAGGGAGGTCAGATCACAGCATATCATTTCCATTGGAATGCTCCAGAGATTTTCTTTTTTTTGTCTTATGACGCTTTAGCAATGGAGAACACTTCTGAAGGATCCAAAAACAAATGACAGCCCTGATTGAGATTTTTTTTAAGTAACCAGGAAAAAAATATTGGCATTGTTGTGTTTCTTGGAAGGCAATATGTCAGTAATGTGTTTTTGTTTTTTTTTTTGTCTTTTTTCTTGGAAATGAATGACCCATCTGAGATGTGTAGGAAACCAGCATTTTCCCACCAAAAAAAACATTATGACGCAAAACCAGCTGCAGAGTTTGTATCCTCATGAGTTCCGTGAATGTTTAAAATTGGCATTGTGTTTGAGAGGGATTATCTCCATCTCAGGTCAAGACATCTATGGAAATTGAACAATGGAGGGAATGGGCCTGTTTCACCCAGAGCTTTTCCCTCTCCTCAATCCCTGACAAGTTTTAATCTTTCTGCTCCTCGAAAGCCCTCCAACTTCAAAGCCTTTTACATGTGCTCGAACACCATTTTTTTCTGACTACTGGCACCCGTCGGGGGGTTAATGTTGCCATGGGAACGGAAGCCATTGTAAACTCCCGTTGAGCGGTAGCCTTGCATCACCATTGGGGTTGGAAGTGTGCACGGTTGTGTCCCTGACTTATTGCAAGCGCTGAACTTTGAGGTGGTAGGACAGTCATTTCCTGCAAATTTTTGTCGTAGATTACAATGTGGTGGTGCAGGTAGAGATAGTGGTGGTTTGTAGAATCAGATGGAAGTTCTTGCTGTTCTTGGAATGTCAGTGCTCATTGTCAGAACATTGCCTAATGACAATATTCTAAGGCATTCTAAGGATGGCGACTACATTGCAGAATGTTTTGGATACTGTGGTTATAAAACTGTAGAATATTAAGTGTCATGGAGGGGAAAAAAATGCTGATTTAGGGAGTGGATTTCTGAAGAATGCAGAAATGTGATTTAATTCAGGAATGCCTATATCCATGGCTTTACCAATCTGATAAATTGTGTAAACGGGAATGAAAATTACACTGAGCCCCAGTGATGGAGACATGAATTTGAATCCCAGCCTTATCGGCAGCTGGGTTGGGCGTCGCCAAGAAAACAATTGGCGTGTTCTTGGAGGGGCGGCCAGGCACCCCACCAGGGCATTCAGTGTCAATGGGGTGCCTGCATAGTTGCGTGGGCCTCCACACACGGCTGTGGAGATGCTTGTACTCTGGCAGGTGAAAAAGAAGTGGCCCTCACGTGTATCAGAGAATGCATGCACTGTTCCTCACCCTCTTGAGTTTGATCATGCGTCAACAGGGTAACAGAGGGTAACAGGGTAACAGAGAGTACAGGGAACTGAATGTGTCAAAAATTGTGAGAAAGCCAGCGGAGATATGAATATGTAACCTCGAATAAGTTTATTTAATTCATCAAGTCTTCATGGAGTCATGACAACAAATGTTCAAAAAATTTTTAAATAAATTTCAGTTAACTGAAATAGCCTTCTAAGAATCCAAAGAAACTACAGTACATACTAATAAATGCATACCATTAATGCCCTTAACCTGAAATTTTAAGAAGGATATTTGTTACTTTAGACACTAAAGCATCTCTCCTGTAGAGTTCATAAAGAGCATATGTTACATTTAAACATTTAAAGAACTGCCTTATTTTTCCAAGTATCTGGCAAAAACAGGTGACAAAAGACTGGGAAGTACAAGAAAGCACAAGTGATACGGGGTGAGCAGATAACTACAAGTGAGACCGTCATGAGTTCAGAAAGCAGGTGAACACCATGTCCTTGACTAATGGACCGCGGAGAGAGACACGACTATCCTATACCTCCTGTTATTGTGTCAGCAGCAAACTATGAGGAACACCAGAACACACTGACCAAAATACAGGGATTTTAGACAGTTTGTTTCACAAACTTTCATCATAGGGAAACAAAAAGCACATGCCACAAAACTTCCCAGTAGCATTACTGCATTAGAACAGGTCCTACTCATTAAGTGTGTCCTTGTAATGACAGATAGAGGGCCTATCTGCTCCCTAGGCCAAGACCTGACAAACCCATCAGGAACTGAGGGGACTTTCTAGCTCTCTAGTCTCCCATCATCTTAGATCTCCCACTCCTGAAAGGCTATTTACAATCACACACAGCACTCTGTAATAATTTACCATGCAAAAAAGGGAAGATGTTAGTGCTTTTTTCTGAGATTCATCAAACACAAATAGTGCCACAGAAGAGATGTATTTTCAGTGCTATGCATGACATCATGAATACATTTTTAATACTGAGAGCCAACCCTCTATTCTCATGAGACAACTCATCATTAATTACAATGATGTATCAAATATTAATAGAACTGTATATGTGCTTAATCCCTATCACCTGTTAATTCATATTTGTTTGTATCACTTGAAGCCATAACAGTGTCTCATTGTGTCATATATTTGGGCAGAACCATTTCTGTTTTTGGATTTTTTTTAGGTACATGAATTCAGTTACATTACTCCTTTGGAAGAAAATCAGTTGTGGCCCTTGTGGGTCTCTAGATGAAACACAGCTCTCAGGACAAATTTTGCACCACATGACAAAGGGGGAGGAAGAGCAGGAGAAGGCAGAAGCAGAAGAAGAAGAAGAAGAAGAAGAAGAAGAAGAAGAAGCATGCATGAACTAACACTGAACTATTCCCCCCTCCCCTCCCTTCCACTATCCCAGCATGTCACAGAGACTCATCCCTGACCAAATAACCGTTAAGTTTCTATCATGTTCCCAGCATGTCACAGAGACTCATCCCCAACCAAATAACCGTTTAGTTTCTATCATGTTCCCAGCATGTCACAGAGACTCATCCCCAACCAAATAACTGTTTAGTTTCTCTCATGTTCCCAGCATGTCACAGAGACTCATCCCTGACCAAATAACCATTTAGTCTCTCTCATGTTCCCAGCATGTCACATAGACTCATCCCTGACCAAATAACCGTTCAGTTTCTCTCATGTTCCCTGGTGAGCGGTGAATCTCAGGATGTACATTTTGTTCCTGCGCTCGACATGCGCTTCAGAGGACGACTGAGAGCGACTTGACCATATCCTGCCGTAAACGGTCCCCTGGTGGATCAAATCAGTACGAGAATCTGTGGCGTCCTCCTCTTGTCCTTCAACGATCCTTAGCCATTTCCTAAGGATGGAGATAAGAATTCCCCAGATTGAGTTCGTGCCACAAAGTTCCATTGTGTCTTCACAACGCAGAGACCTCTCCTGGACATTATATAACAAATTGACATTCAGTTGCTGAAAGTCGCCTGGGACTCACCGCTGCTTTGCAGTCACGCGCTACACCCTACGTGTGTGCACATCCTCTTTGGCAATACGTTACAATAATGATGTCTAGGTATTGTGTGTCGACCTCCTCTGAGGCCTCCTGCTGACAGATCAACTGCAGAGAAAAAATCTTGAGGTCGTAACTCTCCTGCAGTATGGTTGCTCTAGATCTGACTTCCCACTGTCTCGTATCATTTTGGCTTGACACAAACTTGAGAAAAAAGACTAGTCACAAACATAAAATATAAGAATGAAATATAAAGGCTAAGAAATTTATCGTAAATTGGCATTTCTTTTATTTTCTCTTGGAATAACCAATACAAAGCTCTTGTTTGATGAATACATGCTCTAAGTAAAACTGGAGGATGTTTTTCTGTAAATGGATAGACTTTTTTGTATTTTATACATTAACTTGGAAATTTCTGAGGTGCAGTTGTGTTGTTTGGAGCTTTCCAGCATAATTTGATGAGCTATGCTCACGCTTTGGTTTCTAATAGGACTAATTAAGGATGCCAAGCTAATAAGAAAGTGCTGAAAATGTTAAGAACAGCTTTACAAGTCATAATTATCTGGACTGATCAAAGGAAGTCATGAAATGAAGATGCATATAGCTGGCAGACAATTCCTTACATGTGCAGCTGTTCATTTGTGTCTCGAACATTCTTACATGAAATAGATTAACAGGGCAGGTTTTGTATTTGAAGTTCCAGTGAAACCAGATTATTCCGATGAAACTGAATTATTTGGCCTTGACTAGATGTTCATTAAGCTTCCAAGATGCTACAGTCATGATGCAGACCGTACTGAATCGGTAAAAATACACCTGAGTCATGTCTTCTTGTAATAATGGTTTAGTGCAATATATGATACATCACATCATACAAGACTCAGTCAAAACAGATTTACTTCTGTCTACGCCAATCCCTGGTCATGAGCATCTCATTTATGAATTTAGACAAAGGTCTTCTTATACGTCACTTTCTGACATGGACAACATGAGTGTAGCTCACTCTGTCTTAAATTGGAATATCAAATTTTGCAATTTATTTAATCAAGAGTAGCCCACATACTATTTTCTCTGTGTGTGTGTGTGTGTGTGTGTGTGTGTGTGTTGGTGGGGGGGGGGGGTCCATTGTTGACAAAATTTGTTTTATGTTGAGTGTCAAGTTGTTGAAAAGAAATCGCATGACTATTCAGATAATTATTCTACCAGAAACAAAAAAAGAGGGTCTCTAAGGAGGATGCAGCTACTGCATTAGGCTCAAATCCAAACACCAGTGACGTTCGTTTTACGTTACCTGCACAAACATGGATTCCCACAGATGCAAACATCAAACAGAGCGCACTTTTATTGAACCTTTGAAATATACACATTCTTTTCTGTAATTAGAAAAAAAAAATTGTAATTCCGAAAGCAAGTTAGCACTGTTATTATTGCATACTTCCACCAAACTTCCATGCATTGTCCTGTAACACAAGTTTAATGCAGTAAAGGAGGGGGATTCTGACCATGAGTCAGGCCAGGGAAGGTATGGCCCGACACCCAGGAGATTCAGGAGGCTAGGGTCATGGGCTAATGTCTCAAAGTACCATTTGTTTGATCAGAGAGATGCGCAGTAAGGATGTCCTGAATAGCATATTGTTGCCAACACCCTCTTGACGTACCCCTGTTGCCATGGCAGACAACACAGTCCTAATGTCCCCGCTAACCACGAGCCATGTGCATCGCTTGAAAATCCCAAGCCGGCTGGCAATTTCAAGGTCTGTTTCTGAAGAGGTGCACTTCACAAACTGTCCTAAAATATGTGTTAAGTGTACAAACCCCGTAGCAAGGAAGTGTAAAAATTGGGTATTTCAAGTTATGAGAAACTCATAACTCATAAATTTTGCATAAAAAAAAAAAAAAAACCCAGAATGCTGACTGTTAAAGAACTACTTTGCTTCATCAGAAATAAATGACTCACTCCTGTCTGCTATACTACTTGTTTTTACTTTTCATGGAACTAGAGAGATAGTCCTCGAGATTGTACTTGTCTTGTATTAATATGTATGGTTTATATTAATGCTGATAGTCTGTCTGCAGAATGTAAACATGCTGAATTCTGTTCAGTTTTGATGCCCTGTGCATTAACATTTTGTGAGATATATCAAGGTTGAACTTGACACGCTAATAGGCAATTCTGAAAATGAATGAACTAAACTCCAGCTGTACTCATTCTGAAAGAAATGCATCAGCTGTCAAAGAGAATTTAAATAATTGTTTAAATGCATTATAGAAACAGGAGTCCACTGAAGGATTAAATTTGATAAATTCTTATCAAAAGAGCCTGTGTCCTCTGCTGGCCATTAGAACACACCCTATTAGACTCTCAAGATACATTATATACAACTCTAAATGGTTTATAACAACAACAATTTCTGAAATTGTTTCTAAACAACTTAAGCTCTGTCAATGAGAACATCAGCTGTTTGTAAAGCTTAAGGCATGCTTCATTAATTCAACCAACTAAACTTCAGTGTTTCAGACAGCTGACTGCAGCATTTTGTATTTTTATAAGTTAATGGTCTTTAACATTTTTTAAGGCTCTGCCAAATAAAAACCAACAAGGAAGGTCAATGAGTTTGTGTGTATTCACATCGCCTTCCTTCAGTGCTGCCTGAGAAGCTCCAGCCTCCTAGTTTAGACTCTTTTGATTTTGTGAGTTTAATTTTAAGATCCTGCGATATTTTTTGGGAGGCGCCTTTCTTTCTCAGAAGTATTTTGAAAACGGTGGGAGGTAACCAAGGAGGTTTGGTACTGGAACTGTAAACTGAGAGAAAGCCAGTAAGTTCCATTGTGGCCTGTTCATTTCCTTTGGCCCAGTGTCAAAACGATGATTCAACAAACAACTAGAGGAGGAACCAGATGGTGTTGGAACCAACACCTACTGTTGATAAATGCCAATGGCATAAATTACAATATCTCTGATTACCCCCAAAACTGATTTCATTGTTAGACAATAAGTCTACATCAAATCACACATGTTCTAAAATGTACAGACTGTTTTGTTTAAATAATAAACTAAGACTGTTCCAAATTTCAAGAACTGTTCTTATTGTTCAAATAAAAATGTTTTCAGAGATTAGGAAATTTTCTTGCTTTGTTGGTAAATTGATGCTGATAGGGAAAGCCAGAGGGAGCTACTATTGTACCATTGTTTAGAGATAAAATGTCAGTTGTGAAGAAAATGCTGTGTTTGTTGCTGTGGTCTTATCATTTGATCGCATCTTTTCCCGGGCAGTGGAATGTGGACAAAAGTTCACAGAAAATGTAACCTACAGTTTACATGTTACAACAACAACAACATATAATTGTCTACAGCAGTGCCTCTCAACTCTAGTCCTGAGGGCCCCCTGTCCTGCACATCTTTACTTTAACTCTTCATTGTCACAGTTAATTGAGCTAATCAAGGCCTTGATGATTTATTGATCAGTGGGATCAGGTGTGTCAGTCCTGAGTTAAAACAAAGACATGCAGGACAGGGGGCCCTCAGGACTGGAGTTGAGAATCACTGGTCCACAGCAATGTAGCAGCAAGCAACACATAAGTAAAGCCGTTTTCACATATGCACTACGGACTATGTCCGCAGAATCCGCATTCTGTCCGAAGTTGCCCTTTCATACATGTAGCGCACAACAGGAGACGGTCAGTGTCAGGCATGTTCTCACCTACTTGAAATACTACGTTTGGTTTAGGCATCTGGGTGGAGTGTGCAAGAGGCCAGACATGACGCAAAAAGTACGCTGCGTTCTGTTTACAACACATCGAAAAATCATTTTTCTGATGATTTTGGCGTCGGCCCTTACCAACAGAAGTTCCTGAATCTCGTTGTCTCTTCAATTAGACATTTTCGTTGGTCTTGGTGTAAATGACCGTTCTTCTTCACCCTCAGGTTGTATTCTTCTGGTTTCGCACCAGTTGCATGTTAAAAACGGCATCAACACGGCCACTTGCTCACTGTGCATACTCCGGACCTTAATCTGCTCTATTCAGTTTGTAGAAGGGGGCTGGCAGAATAAACACTGTTTAGAATCCGATTCAACTGATTTGGACATTTGCGTTTACACATACAGCCCCTCTGGTTAGAATATGTGATGAATAGAACAAGAAATGGTACAGTGTAACAAGTGCACAAGCTTTACTGAAATCATCTGTGCAAAACATATTGTGAAATATATTAGGGGGAAAGTTGATCAGTTTACAAAATATAGGCTAACCTCAAACATGAGTCTAAATAGAGCAAAAATATTCATAACTAATCTTCTACAATAGAAGGTAAGACTATAAATAACATATGCAGAAAGTCTGGAAGAAGAGAGATGAGCAGAAATCCTGACATTCAGACACTCATAAAATGAGTGTTTGTGTACAAAAAAATCAATGCAGACAGATCAAAGCACTTCCTTATGAGGGCTTTTGAGTCATTTGAGCTTAACTCAACCTTTTGATGTCTAGAACAAACCCTTTACGACCAATGGCGGCTCAACACCAGTTCCACTGGAAGGTTGCACCATATAACTGAAAACGACGACCTTTGGCAGTTATGCATTTAAAGATGCCAAACAGATTACTCAATGAGATGCCATGTTAAACTGATTCACTTAACACAATAATTACACTGTGGTCTTCAGGCAAATCCTGGACATATATGTAAACAAAACTGTGAGAGTAATTCATTTTAATTCAGACTTGCACTCTCATTCACAGATGTCAGTTTTCTATTTAAGAAAAAAAAAACACATGAGGAAAACTCACCAGGTTGTTCAGATGGAATCTGACATCATCACATCTCAATGTTTTTTTTGAGATTATTGAGATGTCATGTGGACAATTTAAACATTAGAGTGAGGTATTCTCTTCATCTGCTGGTCTTGAAAACACGTGCTTATTGCATCACCTTTAGTGTGAGGAAAGGCAGCGCACCTTTGCCAACAAAATGCCAGCTGTTGAAAAGGCCATAGCTTAATATAATCTACATTCCAGTAGGAGTTAAATCATAGTGAAAGCTTTAGGATTCCTCACAGACCGGGGAGTACTCTACCATATTAGATCTATAGCCAGTCTGTTTCAGACCCAGAATGGGCTCCAGGCCAATGCAGTCACCATTGGCTAACTACCTGTCCGGAGATAAATTGAGATGGTTTTAAGTAAACTAAAGGGGAGGAGCACTTCCATACTGCATTGCACAGGACCGACCTGACAGCCAATGACAGAACACAGTGCTTTACTGAGCATCAAGCCTGTGTGTGTGTGTGTGTGTGTGTGTGTGTTCCAGAATCTCTCAGTGTGTTCCATGGAGGGCCGGTCTCTCCCCCTTACTGGGGGAGGAAAGGAACATTCTGGTAGTTTATCTGTATAACACCCTGGGAACCATCCACAGCTGTACATTAATGCACAGTGGATTTACAGTGTGTAAGATACAGCCCACAGTGGTGTGGTCCTATGGATCATACCATAGGATACATGTCCAAATAATCTGGACTTAGCCAAACTAGAGCAAAGTAGAGCCCCCAGAAGGCCACGGTTGGTACTGCATTCACAGCATATGGGCCAATGCAGACTTGCAAATGATGTAAAAACATTAAGAATGATTTACTATCAATCTGTCGTTTTTTAGAAAAATTTTATTGTTTTTTAGTAGTATGTCATCAGGTAAGTGTGTGTGTGACTCAATTAAACACTAACTGATTTCTCCTTTACAAAGTAGGGATTGGTTCAGCCTCTCCATTGGTACAAACATTAGCTATAAATTGTACAAATTTGACCAAAAAAAAAAGAAAACGTTCATTACTTTACTCAAGCGTCTCAATTGCTTTCTGAGAGATGCAAGCTCACAGACGCGCAACGGGAAAAGTTTGTAGACACGCTTGAATTTGAGCTCAGTGTGCAAAGTCCGGTTCTTTATCAGTTTCTCGTTTTATCAGTTTACTGCTTAATGAACTTAGAGTGAAGAACATAATGTGATTTCCGAATGGTCTGAGGTGGGAAAAGTCAGATGAATGTGGAAAGCTGGAAGTGTTAATTTCCTTAATATGTGCTTGAATCTAATCACCAAAGCTGATTCATATCATCATTTATTTCATAGTTCATTTCTGTATCAGCTGTTTAGTAAAAGTGAATTTTGTTAACTGATCACTGATTTGATTATTGCGTTTTGATTTATTTTTTGATAAATGTATGATATCGAAATGTTTTTTTAACCCATATAAAACCATGACTATCAACATACCTAACTATTCCAGAAATGCTACAGTCTACACCTCTCCTTTGAATTGATCAAATACGAAACATGTGAAAGATGTACATTATTCAACATGTTAACACAGCCTAACCAAGTTCTACACCGCCCAAAAAAGACCACACATACCAGCTCTTCTATCCCTACCCCTCCCCTCATTTTTTCTATCCTTCTTTTCTCTTCCTCATTCTGGCGAACCTCTGTCTCAGCTCTATTGAAAAGTGGTTCACAGACAGGACATCTATTCAGATGATAACGCCCCACGTGCACACACACACACACACACACACACACCCCATACTCAGCCCTGTGCTGAACCCTTTGCCTTGGATAGGTCAACCTAAGAGACCTACCGCATGATCATGCCAGGGGAGGTGGAAAAGCCACTACAACCTGATGCAAGCACCAAGCAGTCCATTCTACGCCTCGTCGCCAAGGCAATACTGACCTCCAACCAAGCCTACACTCATGCACACACACACACACACACATGCACACTCGCACAAGTACACACACGCACACACACACACACACACACACACACACACACACACACACACGCACACACACCACACCCAACCCTGTGCTGAAACCTTTGCCTTGGATAGGTCAGCCAAAGAGACCTACCCCAGGATCATGCCAAGGGAGGTGGAAAAGCCACTAGAACCTGACGCAAGCACCAAGCAGTCAATTCTATCCCTTTTCGCCAAGGTAAAACTGACCTCCAGCCAAGCCTACACTTACACACACACACTCACACACACACACACACACACACCACACCCAACCCTGTGCTGAAACCTTTGCCTTGGATAGGTCAGCCAAAGAGACCTACTCCATGATCATGCCAAGGGAGGTGGAAAAGCCACTAGTACCTGACGCAAGCACCAAGCAGTCAATTCTATGCCTCGTCGCCAAGGCAATACTGACCTCCAACCAAGCCTTTGAGTTGCTTTTTCTTTTCATTCTTTTTTTTTTTTTAAAGTTCTCAGTCTTGGATGGTTGGAGAATGTACGTATGGGGTCGTCCCCCGTGTCCTGGTAGACATAAAGAGTTGAAAGCTCATCTCAACAAAAGACAGAGCTCATAAAAGCATCAATGTGTCTGAGACAGACACACCCCTGACACACACACACACACACACCCCAGCATGCAGCACAGCCCCACATGCCTTGACCTGGGGAAGGGGGGTGGGGGTGCAAATCATCATCTTGTTGTCTCTTTAAACAGCTTGCTCAACATCATGTGTGCCCTAAAAAAAAAAAATAAAAAAATAACGTACACACTGGACACAACAGTGGTTCTTCAGATTTGGCTCTGAGCCCGGTTTTCTACGGGCGGGACTGATAATGTAGAGAGACACTCAGGTGGCTTTGACAGATAAATAAGAGGACCTACTGTTTGACCTCGTGCGTCCTCATAGGCAGTTAGACAAAGTTTTTACAGAGTTAGTTTTGATGGAATATGGCATAGGTAGGAATGTATCATTGAAATTCAAGGCCACTTTATGAGTTTGATTCAATCAACAACAATTAAAAAAAAAAAAACCAAACTGTAGCTAAAGCTGCTGATGAATATGCTTTAAAATATACAATATAAGCCTTTTAAGTAAAACTCATGTCAGTAACGTCACAGGCAAAAGGCGGGAAATGTAAAGTTACTTCATGTGGATTTTGAATAATTATTAAAAAAATGAATAAAAAAAATAAAAATTGGGTTTTGTTTAAACAAGTGTAAACTTGCTTTAGTTTTGTGTCCCTCTGATCATTAGTGCATGTTAACACTCTGTCAGTTGATTTGCCTCATGTAAAATTGGAGGAAGTCCTATTGGACTGATTGTTTGGGTAAACAGTGTATACTATAGCCCCTGCTAATTACACTGCTTTAGTGGAAGTCAGATAAGCACTGGTGCACTACAGAAAAACATTATCACTCTTAGTATTTCCTCTCCCCTGTGGCCAAGGCAACCTCTGGACATGGCATTGTTGAATTCTTACAGTAATTCCACAGCTAGTCCAGTATGATATGCAATTTCTTTCTTTTTTTTTTTTTAAAGTTGTTCAATCAGTATGCATAATCAGTACACTACATACTTCCTAACTTCTCTGTCTTGGAATGGTGTTATGTTTACTGACTAATCATATGCTAATCTCTCACTCCTCCTTTTCCCTTAAAAGAAACAAGGCCAAGCCAAACCTCTGAGGTATACCACTTATCATTCATCATTTCCATCATTTCTTTTTATTTCTCCCAATTTTCAGCTTTTTATAAAATACACCCCACTTCTACCTCAATGTTAAAAAAAAACGACATGTCCCGTTGAGCAGGCTACAATTTGTTCTTGTATGCTTAATGCGCTAAACTGTATTATTTTGGTGTCAGTGAACTGTGCTAAATGTGTTGAAGTTGAGTAACAGTGGAAAGAGTACTGAAGCACGGTCAGTCTTTAACTGCAAATCACTTGTAGTGGTGAGAGCAATTAGCCCCTGGAGCCAACAAATCTGAAAGACACCGCGGATCCATGTGCAGCGCGTTGAGGAGATTTCCGATGTAGCTGAAGTTTTGGTATCTATTGCAGAAGTCTTTTCCCAAGAGTGATCTGCTGCATACATGTCACATCGTCTCCAGCTCTTAGCCTCAGGTTTAGCTAGCATGCGTTAAAGAATGGGCTGATTTTTTTTACCAGTGTGCTAACATGAGTGAAAAAAAAAAGAGGACTGCTCACTGAGTGTCCTGGTTGTTGTCCCAGCCCTTAATGTTGGCATAAGGTCAGAAAAAGTCCAGGTTTTTCATGAATAGCATGACCAGAAATGAGTGAAGGTGCCAAACCTTGAGTGGGAACAGGGAAACTGCTAATTAATCTACTGATTACGTTTTATCGTTTGAGGATATAACACTGTACAACTCGTCAGGGCACACGGCTGCTGTGTGCATTACACATGTGTTATAATCGATTCGTCCTCCAGGTTTTCCTCCACTCTTTTAACTGCCGTTAATGAGCTTCAACTATAACCAGGGCTTTGTGAGGCTTTCATTTTGATGTGATGAGGAACATCATTCGTCATGGCTTTTTTTTCCCCTCTGGATTTGTACCACTGTAAGTGATGAGAAGCCTGGACTAATGAATGGTAAGGTTCAGACCCTTTTGTTTTTTGGGGTTTTTCAAGAATGTGTAAAATAACTCATCTCTAGTTATATAACCTGATACTGTCACAACTGGAAAGACAAATGACATGCACATTATCTGTGTTGTGGCTAAATCCTGACAGAGCTGGGGAGTTTTGAAGGAGACCATAATTTGGTAGAGGACTGTTAAACAGTGAGGGTGACCCACGGAAGCACCTCGACTAACTGACGAACAAAAACATTTAAAATGAAAAGAAATGTTTGAAACACAATAACCCTGGTGATTTTGGTCATGGTTACAATGACCAAATAGGAAACTACTCTAGACACTTGTTGAGGCTGAAACTTCATCTGTGACAGTGTGACTGGAAAATGTTGTTAAAGTCTGTTCCCTGCTCTGACGCAACTCTTCTTTTTTATCCTGGGCAACCACTTCGGCCGCAGGCGTTGGACGCGGTTTCTGGAATTGTCCTGTCAATGTCTTTCTATTGTATTCTGTTTTAAAGAATCGCCCTCTTTCTTCCTTTCTTTCATGAAACAGAAAGAACTCAGCTTTACATTCGTTTTCTGGAGTGACTCCATGTGGACCGGATGGAGGGAAGCATTCGTAGATGTAATGAATGATGTCTAGACATTAGGTGTGCAGTTTCTCCTCATATTCATTCTCTCTGCTTAGATTCTAATTCCAACAGACACATACCACAGTAGCCAGATAACACGGACCAATTCCACTAGATGTTTATACAGACTTTACTCTGTCCATGTAACACTTGGCAAAGGAAAACAAAATTCGTGTGAGTATACTATTAGCTATAAACAGCTGTTTGATTGAATTGTAATGGGTCCAAATATCTCTCAGGGTCAAGACTTCATAACTGTTCTATTGTCTTACAGCTGTAAACTAATCCAAGGGTCGTACTACAACAACAATATTACACAGGGTCACATTGATGAGTGCTTCCTGTAGACAAGGCTATTTTTAGGGCACAGTGTTCTGGTCCAGATCGTGATGTGTGGGAAAAGAAAACAAATAAAAGCCATGACCGTTACCCAAGTAGGCTAAAAGCGCTTTTCTCTCAAAACCACCCAAAAGTCCTCCGCAGAATTCTCAAACTTAATGGCGAAACCTTATTGCCTGAGTAAGGTGTGATCTGACATCTCTGAGGCTTCTGGAACGCTAACACAATGATCTAAAGGTGGTGCTTTAGCCGTACAAGGCAGCCTGGTATGACATCATTTGGCCAGAGGTAGCTATATAGAACTTTCTTTGAAAGACTCAGGTCCTCAAGTCCTTAAAGTGATCACCCAGACATCCCAGTGCAGTCCTTTTTCTTGTCCTTTCTGAGCTACTGAGTGACAGTCTACAAATAGCAACCGGTCAGTCCCAAGTGTTCAACCCAAAACTAATTCTTATGATTATGTATGCAAGCCAGTCCTTCTCACGGTAGAGATAGAGGTCAGATCGGTGGTGAACTCCGACTGTTTACTGACAGTTAGCGTCTATATATCCATCAGTACCTTAAAATTTTATAGAGAGTGACCTTTGTAAAGCACCTTCATTAAGACTGAATCCAGGACATGTTTCATATGATTTCCAGATTTCTGGTGTCTCTGACTCCGCCTGCGCCGTGATCAAATGGAGAAGACTGAAGCTTCCAAAACGATGAGACAGGAGTAAACATTTGAAATTCACTTGATCTTACAACTCCATAATGCTTTATATTTATTTGTTTTAATTTTAATCATAACATTATTTAGGAAATCAAATCATTTTCTGTTTTTAATAGTTAACTACAACATGTCTACCAGCAATGGCTAAAAATAAAATAATCATGTTTTTTATGATTTAAAAATGCATAGGAAACAATCTGACACTTAAACATTTCATTATTTTACCAGTTAGTATCCCTAAATGCTAAAAGACAGAGGCTTGGACGCGAGTCAACTGACTTGGACTCGAGTCAGAATCGAGTCACGATTTTGATGACTTCAGACTCAACTTGACAAAATGAAAAATGACTTGCAACTCAACTTTGACTTTAATACCAGTGACTCTAGACTTCACTCGGACTGCTTCTTTGACTTGTAGTGACCTGACATATTTCATAGGTAAAAATATTAAAATTATTCATCTTATCAAAAAAGTGTGCAGCTATTTACTGATATTCTTGGCCACATGGGACTTCAGAGCACGGATGACGTTGCATGCACCGCAGAGAGAGAAGCATTGGTGTGCAGATAAGAAAATGAGACATCGGATTTACTGCATTCGGTTTCAAAGACTATGCTGTTGTAAACAGCAAACGGATGGAAGTATGTAAAACATGCGGGATCAGAATTACAGATGGTGAAGCAACAAAGTCCAGCTTTGTTCGACACTTAAGGATGCACAAAGACCGGTAAATTAAGTAGCCTATAATTATCTGTGTAGTAATCTTTGGTACGCCATGGCTTAAACTAGCAAGATAAGAGCAAGTATGGGTCTACCTAGCTCTAGCTAGACTATCAACCTAAAAGCAATGAGCTCTCGACACACTCAGTGTGGTAGTACAATCTTTTCTTAACAAATTGGTTGAAATGTCTACCTTTAGTCCAGTGCTCCTCTGGAGCGCAGTTTCGGCCATGGTGGCATCATACTACGTGCTCATCGTCTCACAAACCTCTCACAAACTTTTGTCCAATTTGATTTTTCGTAAATGTTATGGCTCATCCAGAGCTAGCGGTGTGCTTACCCTGAAATCCACACTGTAAAAGCAACTCACCTCACTCACTCATTCACCCACTCATCCACACACACACTTCACTCACTCATTCACTTACACAGGCAAAAATGCAAGAGCATTAAATTAGTCGAAGAGTGCACAATAACTTGTTTAGGACTTGAAACATAAGGTTAAGCACTTGGACTTTACTCTGGACTTGGTAATCCTTGACTTGGGACTTGCTTGGGACTTCTCTGTCTTAACTTGGTACTTGACTCAGGACTTCATCGTTAGGACTTGAGACTTACTTGTTACTTCACAAACAATGACTTTGTCCCACCTCTGCGAAAAGAAAAGGGGAGACAACTGATGACATTTAATAAACTGTTCAGCATGATTACACATTTGGAGACAGCACCATAACATCCTGTCTATTCTTAAACATTAGAACTGCATAGTCTGATTAAAACACTGTGGGTACTTCAGAACTCTTTACTCAATTACAGTTATTTCAACAGAATTCAATTACATTATTAAACATTCTCAGACTACATTCTGAACTATGTGACTCCGCCCACTTTCTCTGTGTCACAGAAGCCATACAACTGTACTTACGCGCCATTGGCTGTCACTGCACTGCTAACTACTTCCTCACGCTAATATCTACATGGTCAGCATCGCCATGACAACTTTCCCCTCTTCTGATACCAGTGGAGGGAGACATAGGATTAAGGACCTGAATACTTAAAACTGAAAACTGCCAACCTCTGTACTCAAAAATACCTCAGACAGAAAAGAAAATTTTTCCCTGAATGGTGATGGGCAGGTTATGTTGAGCCACTCCAAAAAGAGACAGACTTAAACACACACGTACGCCAGTTGAGTCCATGAGATGAATGGCTGAGAGAGACACATGTGCCTATTGGGAAGAGCCAACGCTTGGCAGTGGTTTTGGGGGTTTTGTTATGTTTTGTTTTGTTTTGTTTTCTCTGTGTTGTGTGAGTGTGGGGTTTTTCCAAGAATTACATAATGTAGCTGGCAGTCGATCCACTCTAGTGATGAGCCAAATCAAGTCCTCATTAAAAAACAACCTCATGACAAAGATTTGGTCTCTAATGCCATTGTTGACCAGTCCTGAATAGAGTCCTTTCAGACAGATAAGGGAACTGCTGAGATAGCGCTCAAACCTCTCCAAACCTGTCCGCTCACTGCAATACATCTTTCGATACGACATTCGTGGACAGCACAGAACTGCGCTGTCACAGAGCAACCAGTGGATGAAATTCTTCACATTCGTCTCAGTCCATCTGTGTTTATTTACAGGTGTTGTATCATACGACTGACAGTTCTCAGTCCATCTGTGTTTATTTACAGGTGTTGTATCATACGACTGACAGTTCTCAGTCCATCTGTGTTTATTTACAGGTGTTGTATCATACGACTGACAGTTCTCAGTCCATCTGTGTTTATTTACAGGTGTTGTATCATACGACTGACAGTTCTCAGTCCATCTGTGTTTATTTACAGGTGTTGTATCATACGACTGACAGTTCTCAGTCCATCTGTGTTTATTTACAGGTGTTGTATCATATGACTGACAGTTCTTTTTGTTAAGGACGGAGGATCAAACCACTTAAAAATCAGATCACAGTGTAATCTTTTAGACTGTGGAATGTGTTGTTGTCCTTTAGTGTGGCATTAAGCTACATTCTATGTTAGCTATGGGTCTTCCCCCAAATGTCAAAAAAAGTTTCATATGTACGGATGTATTTTGAAAGTTTCTGGATGTTTTGGTCGAGTGTGGATGATGGAAATCCATTTTTATGGGTGTGAGTGGGGTTCTGTTGTTATTGTTGTTGTTGTTCGTGATCCTATCCATCATTCAGAGCTCTAGGACAACTGTTTTATATTCTCAGTTCTATTTATCAGTTTATTCCCTGCATCTCCTCCTGATTTAGTTTAAATATGCGTCTCTCCCACCCACCATAGATAATCTTCATTTCCCACGAAAACAATCCCATGAATTTGGGCATGGATTCCTCTCCTATCGCTTATGCTTATGTAAAACAATTAAGGTACACCACAGTCATTAGCCAAATGAGTTCCTCACTGTCATATAACGTTTCACGGATGACTAGAGTTTTCCTCTGTCCCTCCCTCGCTCCCTCTCTCTTTCTCTCTCTCTCTCTCTCTCTCTCTCTCCCTCTCCCTCTTTCTCTCTCTCTCCCCCTCTCTCTCTCTTTCTCTTTCTCTCCCTCTCTCTCTGTCTCTCTCTCTCTCTCTCTCTCTCTCACAAGCTCTAAGTATGTTCTGACGCTGCCTTTGCCCTTATTACTCCATTAGACTGAACTTAGCTTGTCACATTTGATCTCAGAGTTTAAACCCTCTCCAAATGGCATAGGTTTAAGAGAACCCATATGTTTTGAAGCACTATTAACCCAACTGGTTTATTTGTTTTTTTAAAATGAGGTTAAACCTTTTTAAGATTATTCATATCCATTATTCACATCCATCAGTCGTCTTTGCATCAGATTAGATCTGTCTGTAGAAATGTGTGTATGGTTTATTTAAGCATTCTACACATTCCTCTGGTAATGCGTTTTCTAAGCAACGCCTCCAAATCAGTGCAGGTCATTCACATGTTTTCTACACCTGCTTTTGCACCTGTAAAACTTTTTACATTCACTTTTACAGTTCATATGTATCTGATCAAACTATTTAGACTGATCTTAAGTGACAGTTGGCCACAAAGTTCCTCCCATTCACTGTTCCATGTGTCTTTGAGATGTACAGTGTACCAGTGGTGGTGCTTACTGTTAGGGATGTGATATTTACCGTTTTAAAAAAGGTCAAATATGCATGAGTTGGAAATTTTGTTGGACAGAGAACTGTTGATATAAAGCCTGATCTCACCTGCACTCATGAGTGTAGCCTTACTCCATCACTCCTCTAACTCCAGACACACTCTCTGTTTACGGTGGGATTTCTGTCTCTCTGACGCTGTCTGTTGTTCCTATGACAATGAATCCCACAACTATGGGTAAGGATTTTTCCTTTTCTTTTTTTTGTTTGTTTGTTATTTAATGGTATGTTGTGTATATGGGCTGAATTTTCAGGTCAGAGTTGTTTGTAAAGTGTTTCCACACTTTATTGAAGAAAGTTAAGCTTTTCTCTGGATTTTTAGCAATCTGCATACTATATAATCGTGTATATTCGCTTAATGTATTAATCAGCACATTTATTCTAATTGAGAGGAATGCCGCTGGGCAGACAATTCCTCCAGCAAGGAAAGAACTTTCACAATAAGAGGTGTCTGAGGAATAAGATGACTGACAGTAAATTCATCCAATCAGTAAATGAGTTGTGCTGTGAAAAGAGGTCTATTTTAGTTATGTATGAAGTCTTATCGAATATATCAGATAACTGGCTGAAAGCTTTAACAAGCAGAAATACTAAAAAGGTGCATTTTCATCCTGATCATTTCCGTCAGGGTGTGCTTTATTAGTTTAACTCCCGCTCCTGACCCTTAACTACCTCATAATGATAAAACATTATGAGGTCATTTGACCTTCTAAATGACTGACCGATGAGGACAATGACGGAGACTGAACTACCACAGCAACAATGACAACCTCTGGTCGGTTATGCCATAGATTTTCTTTTCTTAATTGTAGAGGACTCTCTTTGAAGGACTGACAACATGGACTGAAAGTATGCAAAGCTTTCAAAAACAAGACAAAAAAAAAGTGTTTGAAGAGTGGAAGATGAAATGGTAATGTGTTTTGAGCTGACAGGGAAAGTGCAGAGGATCATCAAACAGAGCTGACAGTTAGCTCTCCTTTTCTGTCAAAGAAATAAAAAGACTATGATCTAGATTATTTGTAACAGCTCTGGGTTTTAACCTCACTGACCTCAAACAAAAGAGTTACTGACCTGAGAGGTAAGACCTTTTAAGTGGGGGGAAAAAACAAGCACTATTACCGACTCTGGTCTTCATAACAGACACACAGGATTTCAGCAACCCCTCCAAAACAGACCTGCATACTTCATTTAATGGAACATGTTTGAGGAAAAATAGAGAAAAGGCCTACATTTTTCAAAACACCTGAATCTCAAAAACATCAGGTCACAAAAATCCGTCAGCCAACATAGGACCATATGTGAAAGATATGCAAGAATATAAGATAGGGAGATCTATAAAAGGATTTCACTGCAGGATTAGTTTAAAGAGAATATTTCAATACACTGAAATGAAGAAGGAGCTGACTTAAGTATTCAACTTTTTGTGTTGTTGTTGCTGTTGTTGTTGTTGTTGTTGTTGTTTCTTTCTCTTTGCTTGTTTGTTTAGTGTGTCATGTGAAATTGATGTACATTGTGAATGTAAAGTGTCCTCCTCTCTCTCTCTCTCTCTCTCTCTCTCTCTCTCTCTCTCTCCATCTGTCTGTGTGTCTGTCTGTCTTTGACCTGACATGAGTGTGTTCTGAGATAATAAACTCCTAGGTTATGGGCATGGAAATCTACTTTATGTTGTCTAATTAAGCACAAGTCAATGGTCAACCTGTTTGGATGTTCCTAATATGTAATCCATTTACAAGTCATGATTTGGGTTTTGTTTTGTTTGTTTTTCATTTGTTTTGTTTTGTTTTTTATTCTAGATTACTTCCTTTGTCATGACAAAACAAAATTAATCTTTTTTGAAATAAAGAAATAATCCAGTTCAGACAACCGATAGAATTATGTGTCTTTTGTTTTCATAACATGATAATTTATGTCAATTATGTTCAATAAAGGAAAAAAAAATATGTCTGGTATTTGTGTATGGTGATAAAGTCCAAAGCTGCATATCTTTAAAGATCGTTATCTTGTTCTAAATTTAAAGTGATTATTGCTAAGAACACAGAGAGAGTGTCCTTAGCCAATAACACTGTGTGAATTATTTACCTTAAAGTCACCTCCGAAATGGAAAGAGGCCAAGTGTAGTGCTATCACCTTTTCCTCTCAGGGCTTACGCCCATTTTGGACTTGTGTCAGGATCACGGTACGTGTCATACATGACAGAATGTTCTATATGACACAGCATAAATTCACACAGTCACACCAGTGTCAGCAGTGCCCACAAACTATTATCAACATCTATCATCAACATCATATGCTCTGTAGCCAATCTGCTGATGCACAGACAAACATACCTGAGAAAGGCCTCTTATGAATGAATGAATGAATGAATGAATGAACAGAGGAATGGATGGATGGATGGATGGATGGATGGATGGACCCACTAATATGACAGCTGTTGAATGACACAACTGCAATTTCAGAGTAAACACCAACCTTCAGTATAAAAATGTCTCAAAATGAATCCGACACTTTGGTTTTTGGTGAAAAAAATACAAACAGAAATACATTTTTTAAAAAATGTTTTTTCCCCCAGCTGAATCACTGGCCAGAACACTAAATATCTCAACACCATTTGAAACAGCGTTTGAAAATGACCCTATCAAACTGTGCATCAGGCTTTTAGTGTGCCCATGTGCATCCAAATTTAGATCTTTGATTTTATTGGGTCTAATGATTGACAGATACAGAGGGACGTTATCTGAAAAGTTACGATAACTGTAAAACTTTAATTTAAAATGAGTTGTTGCATTATATTACATTACTTTAAAAGACAATTCAGGTAGTAGACTAGCCACAATCCCACTTCTGATTTGATCAGGCGTTACCTATGGAACTGAATCGTTCTTCTGGTAAATGATTATGCCGGTATCTGGTTAGATTATGTTGATTTGCATGCTGGTCAATCGATTTTTGAGATGAAAAGATATGAAGTTCGATAGATTGTAAGGGTGAGAATGTGTAACACGTTAACCTTTAGACGCAGCTGAACAGTGTCCCCATTCAAACTTCACACACACACACACACACACTGTGCTTTATCTGACAAAATCTAGGTCATTTCACATATCTCTCTGCCTCATATGTCTGTTTCTCAGTGAACAACATAACATAGAACATCACTTTGAGTGTTTATGTATATCCAAGATACCAGTCCACATCACATCTTAAGCTATTGCAATATAAGCCAGGGACTCAGGTCACATACCACGCTTATCCTCTCTGAAGCTCTATTACAGTCATCTTAAAAAAAAAATCATCATCATTTTTCTTATTGCTGGTGTGTTGTTTTTACCTGAGACACTGTTTTTTTCAGATTTTTTGTTTGTGATTCACATTTAATGTCTCAAAAGTTGAACACTCCAAAAATACCAATCTCAAAGTACAGGGCTTATAGAATGTTTGAGTGTGTGTGTGTCTGTGTGTGTGTGTGTGTGAGAGAGAGAGAGAGAGAGAGAGAGGGGGAGAGAGAGAGAGAGAGAGAGAGAGAGAGAGAGAGAAAAAAGAGAAAATGGAAGAATGAGACCTGTGAGGTGGGTGCCTGTGCCTGTGCCAGTGTGTGTGTGTGTGTGTGTGCGCGTGCGCATCCATACTCAGTTCCAGTGATCTCTGAGATTCATACTTATGTATCATAGTCACTGGGAACTGATTTCAAAAAGTGCAGCGCTTGTGTGTGTGTGTGTGTGTGTGTGTGTGTGTGAGCATGCATCTCTCTGAGTGTGTGTGTGTGTTGGAGGGGGCTATTGTCTGACCCTGTTCAGATGAGTTCATGGTGGAGATGCAGTGGACTGAAATGTCTGATGTAGTGTACAAACACCGCTTTGTATTGGTTTCCACCATTCTATTTTTAACTAGTACTGGGGCTGAATATGCTGACAGAGTGGGGACAACACTGTGTGTAGGGTAAAATACCTTAAATAAATTCTAATACAACTTGAAGTTCAATTAATAAAAACAGTAGGAGCCAGTATTCAAAAACAGAAATCAGTATAATGAAACAAATATGAAATAAAGTACAGGAAATTTTTTTTAGTGATTTGCTTATTTAAAAGGGAGACATTTAGAAATTCTCAATGCAATTTGTGAGACAAAAAAATCAAAGATTTTTTGAGAGAATTTCCAGTTGTGAGAGAGAGAGAGAGAGAGAGAGAGAGAGAGAGAGAGAAAAAGAGAGAGAGAGAAGGGGAGGGAGGGAGGGAGAGAGGGAGGGAGGGAAGGGCAGAATTAATGAGAAATCCTGAAGGCCTTTTCCTCTCCCTCTCTCTCTCTCTCTCTCTCTCTCTCTCTCTCTCTTTAAAACCCGCCTTTCTTCCATTATCAGAAGCTACCCTATAAAAGCAGCCAGTTTTGGTGAGATACTTGTTAGTATACACATCCACCCCTCAGACAGGCCTCATTCAAGCCAACAGCTGAAGACAAACACACACAGAGAAAAAAAAGAGGAACCATGAAAGAATTAAAGAGCAAGGCATTCTGGAGGGCAGTTTTGGCTGAACTGCTGGGAATGACTCTCTTCATCTTCCTCAGTATCACCTCTGCCATCGGCCATCCCACTGACAGCAGCCCGGCTCAGGTCGTCAAGGTGTCACTGGCTTTCGGGTTGTCCATCGCCACCTTGGCCCAGAGTTTGGGCCACATCAGCGGTGCCCACCTGAACCCCGCCGTTACCCTGGGCATGCTGGCAAGCTGCCAGATCAGTGTGCTGAAGGCTATCATGTACATCATTGCTCAGATGCTGGGAGCCACACTGGCCAGCGGCATCATCTACGGCATCAGACCAGACACCGTGAAAGCCCTCGGCCTCAACACTGTGAGTTCAAATTCTTCTTTTTCCTCTTTTTTCTTCTCCTCCTCCTCCTCCTCCTCATCCAAGTCTGCTCACCTAGCTCTGATGGGGTTTTTTTCTGTTGTGTTACTTTTTCATCAGAAGATGAAATCACTCTGTATTTGGAAACTGGTGTCAGGGCAACTAATGAAGATCAGCTTTAATTTTTTTTTTTTTTTTTACATTTTATTAATTGCTGATGTAATTCGTTTTTTAAGAAAGAAGAAATGAATACCTAAGATTTTTTAAAATATTCTTTGTTTTCACCCAATTATAAAATGGTGAAAGGCAGAAATTGATTTTAATCCTTGATGTTGGATAAGGTGAACTTTGTGCAAAAAAAATGTGCAGTAATGATCATGGTTAGAATGTTTCTGTGTGTGTGTGTGTTTTTTTAAATTCCATATGTGGTTATTCCATATGGGAGAAAAATGTAAATAAAACACAGGGCTTGGAGATGGCTCTGTGTTTTTGCTTCTCACACACACACACACACATATATATATGTGTGTGTGTGTGTATGTATGTATGTATGTAAGAATAAGTTAAATTTCATTTTAATCAGTCAGTTTGTGCAGCATGGTCGGAGGCATGGCTGCATCTTGGGGACTAGTGATAAAGTTATCTGCAGAGTTCAGGGCAGCATTTGAGTCATTGATTAAATTAATGTTTACATTGTACCCGTGAGGAGTGAGGCGGAAGTATCAAAGCATTCTTAAGTTTATTGCACACTGGTATTTCCTGAAGAAATTATTTTATGTAGCTTTCAAAGGAGAATACATAGTTTGAATAAACATGTTGAAACAAAATGTGATGCTAAGGTCCAAGACAGTGAGCACTGGAGTCTTTGCTGTCCCCATGTGTCTCTTAAAGTGTATTACCACCTGTTACTAGGTCTCCAAAAACAAACATGTTCAAGTTTACCAAGGGTCTTTTTTTGTTTTGTTTTGTTCTGTTTTGTTTTATCCACAGGGGTATTTCTGTTCTTTATGAAACTTAAGAAAGTTTCTACTGCAAATGTGTACTATTTCACATTTTAAATCTTTGAAACTTAATTGAAACTTGGCGTTTGTATAAATATATAGAACTTATAAAGAGTGTAATTCTAATGCACTGTGAGTTTGCACCTGTGACACCACTTGCTCTGTGTTAAACTTTTGTGCAAAAATTTAGATTTTGTTCTTTAAATCCAAGTTTAATTTATTAATGAACAAGTTTTTACATTTGTGATAAAAACTGTAATTTTTTGTGTACTCAAAAAACATGCCTATGAGTATTCCAGTCCTTAATACAAACAATATTTGTAAAAATTACTTTTATCTTGTTTTTTCCCCTTTGTGCAGCTGAGTGAAGTCACTCCTAGTCAAGGTATTGGTATTGAGTTGTTGGCCACCTTCCAGCTGGTTCTGTGCGTCATAGCAACAACAGATAAAAGGAGGCGGGACGTGATGGGCTCCGTCCCGTTGGCCATTGGTCTATCCGTCTGTTTGGGCCACTTGACAGCCGTGAGTAATTAACAGTGTAACCAGAATGTGACAGGGGTTTTTCATGCAAATACAATTTACATAAAGAAAAAAATAATAGAGAAATAAAAAACAGGAATGATTGATGCTGTTTATTTCACCGAGGGGCAAGTATATTCATAAAGCACTTTTTGTTCTCCTTTTAAGGTGAAAAGGTCCTAAGAGGACTTTCCTGGGTAATCAAAGGAAACAAAAACTCAAGGAGTTCTGACATATATAATCAGTCAGTCATTCCTAACCCCCCACTCCCAATCTGTCTTTTCTTTTTCTTTTCTGACTGTAGATCAGCTTTACTGGGTGTGGCATTAACCCGGCTCGTTCCTTTGGCCCTGCTGTCATTCTGGGAGACTTCACAAACCACTGGGTAATGACACTTATAGATTTTTCCCCACAGCCCTGTCCTGTTCAACAGCTGTCCTTACTAATATTTGTTGTCTGTCATTTGTTTGTCTGTTTTTTTTTCCATCGATTTTTTGTGTGGTGTTAATGTTTAGCAGCTAATGATTAGTGAGAGGCTTGAGTTTAAAAAGTTATTCATAAAGAGATAATCATTGTTCCTTTAAAATATATAATTACATAAAAATACAGTTTTTTGTTCAGCTGTCACTGAATGTAAATTTATAAAAAAAAAAATGAATAAATAAAAAGGGGCCATGCAACGATATAACAGCCATTACAATTGTTTGTATATGAATTAACAGTCATTTGCATGTTAATTTCAGGTTTACTGGGTGGGGCCAATGTGTGGGGGCGTGGCTGCTGCACTTGTCTATGACTTCCTGCTTTACCCCAAAATGGATGACTTTCCTGAGCGTATGAGGGTGTTAGTGAGTGGTCCAACGGGCTATGATGTCAACGGTGCAGATGACCCCCCAGCAGTTGAAATGTCATCGAAATAAAACATTCTCAAATTACCCTCACCATTAGTGTAATATACTCTAAATACCTACACATACCTGTACATATGGTTTAGCCCTCTGGAAATTACTCTAGAATAATTTTACTATAATCACAAAAAAATATTATTTGGAAGGAAAAAGAGATCAGTCTGTAAAAGAAGATTTTGCCTTTTTGTGCTCTTGTTATACTTTTTTTTTTTTTTTTCAAAATTCTGTCAACGGATCCCAGCAATGTTCTTCCAGTATATGATGCCTAAACAAAATTGTAATATTTCACTCTGTTTTCAAAGATGTCATGTCGGTATTCTAGATTACAAATTCACTTGTTTTTGTAAACAATTTTCTATGTAAATTTTATAATATTTCATTTTATATTTGTATGGTGTGTACACCCTGAATTTCCTCCATCCACTTTTGTAAGTAAATAAAGTTTCTACATGAGTACTGTGTTGTTTTTACTTTATTTTTATTAATGTGATTGCACTACTGATGTTTTCAGCCCCAGTTTACAGTGTACACCTGAACCCAAATTTCTACTCTAAAAAAAATAATAAACTTGAGAAAAACCATCCTAAACTGCAGCTTTCCTGCATACCGCAAATATACGTTCAACACTGGCGGCACAGTGTTTGTTTTTTAATGCCCTGAATAGTAGACACAAGTAATAGTGTTTCTGTCCATAGAAACAGCCTGAGATTCCCTCACCTGTCTGAGTTTACTTCACAGCCACACAGTGCCAAAACTAACTGACACTTTCACCCTCTGCAAACAGTTACTCACACTCTCACCAGCCTCACTTCACACACAGTGTCACCCAGTTCAAATATTACCACACTGTCATGCAGTGCGACAAGTTCTTTATCGATCAATATTCTTCACATGACCTCAGTAAGAAGAACATTTTTAAGGTTTAATCATTACGATGAAGGTTTAATCAATGTGACAAAAGAATCACATGGTAGAGATGACTTAAATATATTCACGTCTCATTCAAAGCATTGGCTGATACAGGGAAAACAACCAATGACACCGCCAAAGCAAAGCAATTAAAATTAAGAATAATTATAATAAAAAAAAAACTTCCCTGGCTTTATATGGTACCTGCTGTACCTTAAAGAGATCTGTAAAACAACTACAAAGTTTACAGATCACCTCATAGACACACACACACCCAAAACAACCGCTTCATTATACAAGTGACAGGGGAGAGTTTAATAGAATCCACAGTAATGTGATGGCAAAGTACACATTTTATATTTACCAATTAAATGTAACCACTGTGCAGCAGATAAAGAGATACAGTGCATGACTTTGTGGTTTATTGCAAGTCAAATCAGAGACTGTGACATTTAAAAAAAAAGTGCTTAGCAATTCTCATCTCGCAACCCCTGCCCTCACTTCATACATTAATTTTTTTTTTTTCCCAGTCTTGTCATTATGAACGGCTTGATCATAACTTTAGAAATTATTTGCTTTTCTGTTGTATTTGTACACAGATTTAGTTTACAGATATTTCAATTTATAGACATTTCCCCTTTATTAAATTGACACTGGTGAAATGTATGGTGCAGGACCTTCTCAGAGGAAATAAATCAGTACATGACATTTTAAGGAAGGGAATCGAATGCACCTGATTACGGTACTCGTTATAAGAATGACCTGGCTTCTGTTATGTTCTGTGACACACACATTACGCACATTGTGACCTTAGGTGGAGGACAGGTCATGTATTTTTATCACATGAAAACTCCTTTTTCCCAAGGGCAGACAAACACATTTCCAGTGTTGCTTTTCCACCGGGGAAACAGGTGTCAGGCTGGCCTGAGCCAATCACACTTGATTGGCCAATTCCTCTCACTTTTGTTTGTCGTTCACAAACTCTTGAGCTATGAGGTGCTGGCTGATTGCTTCGGATCAAAACAAGCAATTAGAGAATTTCCTTCACAGACAGAAGCTTAAGAGAACACAAGCATTAAAAAAGAAAAGCTAAAGGCAACACTAACCACACTAAGCTGTCATTGTCAGAGCCCTTTTAAAATAGCCACTCATGTCATTTCCCATAGCTTTACTGAAGCAGCCATGAGAACACACAAAGGGAGCTACCCCTACACTCTCCTCTAAATTGTATGTACAAGCCACAAAACACAAAACAACACCGAAGCTTGTCTGTCCAACAATGTCATCTAATTACCTGTATTCTTAGTGTATATTTGAATTCTGTGTTCTTGGTACAAGCGTTGCAAACATAAAAAGAGGGAATATTTTATATCAGTTACTGAAAAAAATGATAGATAATTAAGGCATCTCTTTCACTCGTTTGGTACTCAGACTGAACACTTAATAACTCACACCTGATTTCACTGTGGACTTAACGGTAGCTGGTGCAGCTGAATTTTACATAGCGGTCTGGGAAGTGTGTCCCTCGCAGTCTCTGCACAGTGTGTTTGATTAGTTTATTTGTCTTTTGTGTCAGTTCTTAACTTGCCATTGTTGTGCATGAGCGAAAAATCATGGCAAGAGAGCTGAAGACTTGGGCATTTTGGAGAGCTGTCACGGCAGAGCTAGTTGGCATGATCATATTCATTTTCATAGGCATTTTGTCCGCAATTGGGAACAAGAACAACAGCAACCCAGACCAAGAAGTGAAGGTGGCTTTGGCCTTTGGATTGGCCATTGCTACTTTGGCACAGGCTTTGGGTCACATCAGCGGTGCCCATCTGAACCCGGCTGTTACCCTGGGCATGCTGGTCAGCTGCCAGATCAGTGTCTGCAGAGCAGTGTGGTATATCTTGGCCCAGTTGTTAGGAGCGGTCCTAGCCAGCAGCATTGCGTTAGGAGTAAGGCCGAAAACCATTGACTCCCTTGGGGTGAACAAGGTAAGAGGATTTATTTTGCATTTGGAAAAGGTAGGCACTGGAAAGCTGGGATGCCTGCCCTGCTTCAGACTGATGCCTGTGCTGTCCAAGGCTGTCCCTGTACTAGAGTCAGAACACATCGGTGACATGAAGTATACATATCTGTTGTTTCACGGATGTGCACTAAAGTCACACACACACACCCTCTTTTCTATAGTGCAACTGAAACATTTTAAACATTGAGTTCATGCAAGGGGAAAAAATATTGGTGGCTGGGTGTTACTTCATATAGGCCATGTCGGAAAGAAATTAAGTCATATTTCACCATGTTTTTGTTTTGAGTAGCCTCATCCTTTCAATGTGTCTCTCTCCGTTAATAGCTGAACGGAGTCAATCCAGCTCAAGCATTTGGCATAGAATTTCTCCTGACCCTCCAGCTTGTGCTGTGCGTCATTGCGACCACAGATAAAAGGCGTGGTGATGCCACTCGTGCAGCGCCCTTGGCCATTGGGCTCTCCGTGGGCTTGGCACATTTAGCAGGTGTAAGTGAATTTAGTCCTGGATCTCTAACAGCTTGGTCCTAGAGGGTTCAAGAATGATCTTTACAGTCATTTCTATAAGGATCAGGAGATACATATTGTAATCTGAAGAACACAAATCTAACGGTCTTCATTTCTGCATGAACAACTCCTACAGATCAGCTACACAGGCTGTGGAATCAACCCGGCACGATCATTTGGACCAGCTGTGGTCTTGCAAGTCTTTGAAAACCACTGGGTAAGATGACCTTCATGCTGAAGTGAGACTTCCATAGGACAATGACACAATAGCCCATACCAAGCAATGGGAGCTTCCTCTGCTCATCTGCTGTTGTTGGTGCTAGTTAGCAGTCCTGTTTTGCTGTGGGTGACTGGGGATGAGTGTCTGTATGTCTGTGTGTGCCCCAGTTTCTCTGGCCAATATCTAAATCTCCACTGGAGCTGACTGATCCGATTGTAATGTCATGATCCTGTCAATCAGGTGTACTGGGCGGGGCCTCTGTGTGGCGGAGTAACTGCTGCTTTGATCCATGACTTCATCCTGTCCCCAACATGGGGTGACCTCTCATTATCACAGAGACTCAAGGTCTTATGCTGTGGCACAGAGGTCACGGATGCAGAAACTGAACCTCTCTTGGGTGAGGCTGAAGGTGCTGGGTGGGGAAAACAGTGACGCTACATCAGAGATTACTGGGGTAATTCTCTAGTGTCTTGGAACAGTACATTCTACTGTAATTGAGTTTGGCTTGAGAGAATCAATAAAGTAATGACCATGTTTTGTCAGATCATACGGGTTTGTTTTTTTTGGGGTTTTTTTCATCTTTTAGGTGATTAAGTCCTCATTTTTGGTTTTGGAATCGTTACTTGGCTCTGTAAGAGACTTATCAATTTTAAAATATTCTTTGATGTCTTTAATGTTCTTAGGCTCAATGTATAATCCTTCAAGTCATAAGCTTTTATATTAGGAGGCTATTAAAAAGACTGTTGTTGCTGACAAGGTTTCTGTTAACAGATTTCCATCCCAACTGAATTGAAGGGGAAAGATCAACCTTACTAACATGGGCCTGTTTTGACATTTGCCTCATGATCACATTGCACCTAATACCTAGACAAGAGCCACAATATACCCAAACATGTGAAATTCTCTTGCAATCTGACCATAAGTCCCTTGTACTATAGCACACACAAGCACACGTTGTAGTCTTATTTTTTTTGGGGGGGGGGCGGTCTGGTGTTGGTGCTAAAATGAACTTCCTGTTAGTTGCCCAAGTCTTTTTAAGTGGTTGCTTAGGCAGCGTTTCTCTAGTAGCACAGTGAGAAACAGCAAAACTCAGAATGGCTACGGAGTTGAAGAGTGGATCCTTGTGGCGGGCTGTCCTTGCTG
The DNA here is from genome assembly GCF_902362185.1 of Chanos chanos. NCBI lineage: Eukaryota > Metazoa > Chordata > Actinopteri > Gonorynchiformes > Chanidae > Chanos > Chanos chanos. The sequence continues at coordinate 23,149,954 of NC_044499.1, read as the reverse complement.
AACTGGTTGGGATGATCCTCTTCATCTTCATTGGCATCGCATCGGCAATCGGGAACCCCAGCGGAGAACCAGACCAAGAGGTGAAGGTGGCTTTGGCCTTTGGTTTGGCCATCGCCACCTTGGCTCAGACTTTGGGCCACATCAGCGGTGCCCACCTGAACCCGGCTGTTACCCTGGGTCTTCTGGTGAGCTGCCAGATCAGTTTCCTCAAGGCAGCCCTGTATGTTGTTGTCCAGATGCTGGGAGCGGTGATCGCCAGCGGCATCATGTACAAAATCAGACCTGAATCCTCGTTGGGACTCAATACGGTGAGTTACTTTAACTACAGTGACTGGTCATCACCATGGGTTTGAATTTTAAATGCGCAAACACAGAAGAGGATCACTTTAAAGATTCATTTATAAGTCTTACTGTGCAATTCACAAAACTAACACTTCCTTCCTAATGTGGATTTTGAGGCTTTTCTTTCTAATGAAACTTGGCTAAATCAACATAACTAGTACATTTGACAGCTGAAGAACTCTGCCCCACTCCACTCTTTTTCAGCTTGCTGAAGATATTACTACAGCTAAAGGCTTTGGCATTGAGTTCCTAGCGACCTTTCAGCTGGTGTTGTGTGTCTTAGCCACGACAGATAAAAGACGGACCGATGTCACAGGTTCTGCGCCGCTAGCTATTGGCCTCTCCGTGGGGCTAGGACATCTCGCTGCGGTAACCTCACCAGAATCTACAGTATTACAAAGTCCTATATAGCTGGCATAAAAATGCATGAAAACACAGCTTGCTCTAAAAAAAAAAAAAATGGACCATGGGGGGGACCACAGCACTTTATGTACTTCTTTATTTGAAAGATGTTTCAGTAGTTTTAACATCAGCTGGGTACTGTATAAATGTTTGAACATGATGATTATCACCTGATCTGTGCCAATTACATGATGTTTATGCAATGTGAATGAAGAGGATTTCAACTGAAATGACGCTAAATAAGTGTCGGAGTTGCTTGAATGTAAAAGATCGTTTGTGTGAAGTAAATGAGGGATAATTCAGTTAGGGTTCTAGGAGTGTTTTGAATGTGATGTGCTGACCTCTTTTCACAGATCAGTTACACCGGCTGTGGCATCAATCCAGCCCGCTCTTTTGGTCCCGCTGTCATTATGAAGATGTTTAAAAATCACTGGGTAAGCTCTTCTGACCACCTTGGGTCAATGTGGGTGTGAATCCCGTTTAACACATTTTCACAAGCTCTTCTGCTGAACTGAGGCTTTTCCAAACAGCTCAACTATACTTTTAATTTACTGTTGCTTTTATGTACTGTTGCTTTGATTTGGCTGCATGCCCTACAAAAATGTTATGTATATTACAACTACAGGATAACAATAAGTAGACAGAGCAATCAGCTATTCGGTTGTGCAGTTTTCAGACACTCATCTACCATTTATTCTTGTCCATTATAGCATGTAGTATTACATTTTCACTGCTGTGATATCATTCATTTTTGTTAAATCGTCCTAATTTTTTAACACAGGTTTACTGGGTGGGTCCATTGTGTGGAGGTGTGGTTGCTGCTTTATTGTATGACTTCCTCCTCTATCCTAAAAAAGAGGACTACAAGAAGCGAATGGACGTTCTCAAAGGCGGATCAGAATCACAGGACACCTTAGAGCAGTCTGGGTTGATAGAAGGTTCTAGTTCAAGTTCTAGTCAATGGCCAAGACGCTAATGTTACAAAAAAAAAAATCTTTAAAATGCGTCTGGAAAACATTAGCCACCCATACATGTGGCATGATGTGCCCATCTGTGTCCCTTAAGTGTTAAGCCAACCATTTTTTTTGTTTTAATAAAATACTCCAAATTAAATTTTGTAGAGAGCTATATATGTCTTTCCAGTGGTATCATTTAGTATGTCAGCAACAACCTCTGATATTTTTTGGCAAAATGCTGGGGGTTATTTTAAGGGGTTTTTTTCTTGTAAGATGTGACTGTTATGGATCCTGCCCAAAGGTGAGAGGACAGTTCTGATTCAACACAATGTAACTGATGGCCCTCCACTTTGCATTGTTCAGGGCAAAAAGGAAAAAAATCAGCAATGGTAATTCACACAGATTGTTTAAGCTGTTCGCTTGTCCTAAAACAAGCAGCTCCAACGGACAGCTACAAAGTCTCAGAAATATGGTGGCACAGCTCTGAACTCCTTTACACACCAAGGGGCTATTCCAGAAAGTGGGTTTAGTGAAAACTCACAGTAAGTAGTAAGCCTAATAGAAGAGCCCTGTGGCTTTGTTTTGCTATTAGGAGGTTTACTACTCAAAAGCCTATGACTTCATTCTCTTAGCAAAACAAAGCCACAGGGCTCTTCTATTAGGTTTACCACTTGCTCTGAGTTAACTAACTTTTCACTGAACCCAATTTCTGGAATCCCCCCAGTTGTTTTGTGGTGGGTTTTTTCAAAACATATTTTGTTAAACATTTTACTACTATATTTCACAATTGTCCACTGACTGTGATCCTTGCTATAAATGTCCATTTACAGATATTTCCAAGTCAAATAAAAACCATATCTTGTGTTGTGTCTCAACTGTTTTGAACACGGTCGCATTATCCATGTCATCAGCAGCTTTAAGCAGGCACTTTTACATCACATTCAACTCTAACCTTTCATTCCACTCCATTCAAAGCTGCTCACTCCTTTTCAAACTCCCTAATGCTCACTGCATGACGCTCAAGTAGCAGGAGGTTAATGGCTGGATTGGAGGAAGTAACTTTACACGTTGCTGTACTCTACACATTTATGAAATTATTAGCCAAAGATAGAAAGGGTGGAGTTTGTTTCCTGTCAGACATGGTCAGAAGGCACCGCATACTTGGATTCTCTCACGTAGCTGTACGTTGACGTTAATGAGCCTCCCCGCACCCATACTTATGCTGAAGTAATGACAATATGGTATGGCGAAGGAAGTCAACATCAGCCAATCGCTACACGTTTGGAGGGAAGCGCACGCAGTGCCATGTGTACCATATGTTGGCTTAACCTGCCGCAAAGGAAATGTTTTGAGAACAGTTCTATCCGTCCATTTAATTTTATGTATAATTATACTTCGGTGGGAGGTGATGGCCATAAACATCTGACCTCCACAAGGTTTATTTGAGTATAACTCCAGGGGAGCAGCATGTCAAGGTGTTGAGAAACATCCCATTGTGTGTTCCGTTCATTTTATGTGGGTCTGTTCAAAGTTTTCTCTTGTCAAAATTCTCTTCTTTCTTCTGTCTCTCTCCATTTAAAACTCTTTTTCATATTGTACCATTCTGTGGTCCCGTTTTTACCAGGTGTCAATGATCTTCAAGCAAAATTAAATGAATCAAAGACCATCTAAATTGTGTTTTAAGGTGAAAATACATTATTGTGAAAGTGAAAAACAATCCTTTAAGCAAGTTAGGTAAGATTTTAACTTAACCTGATACTTCTATTCATCTAAACATGCAATTCATATTTCATATTTATTCATATTTCAACATGCAAAATTTGTAGCCCACCAAATTTACACACTTTCAGTATTTCAGTTACACTGGCAGTTTTTAGATAGCTGAATCTTTATGCAACGTCTAGCAGCATCTGGTTAGCTTAGCATTTTAATTCTTTTTATTTGTTGGTTATGCTAGTGTTGAAAAAACATAATGAAATGTTTAGAAAGTATCTGACTTGAAGTCACAAATCACAAAAAACAATAAAAAATGGTAAATTGCGATTCATTATTATATGATTTTACATGAGCAGATATTTCTACTGATCTCAGATCAGCAGCTGAAATTTACATATAAATTTCCAAATTATTAATAAACCAAAATATCGTGAACTTCCTTTGACACTCCTCCCACTTTCCCAGCCCAATTTACATATTTTAACTTTTTGTCAATCCTGACAGACATGTATAAATGGCTTTGAACAGTGAATGTGTTGTAAAGGTCATGTCAGTGAGGGAGGAGATGTAGAGGGGAGCCCCCACACACATTCCCTCTGGTGACTGATGACTCTGGTCTCTTATCTATTCACCCAGCCAGACTTCAGAGCCCCACTCCCAGTCTGCTATACATCGCTTCCTGGAGCGAGGGAGGGAGGGATGGGGGTTAGAAAGTCACGGCAGTGTCAAGAACAGGCTCTAGCTCTTAGAACAGGAGGGCGCTGTTCGCAGTTACAGAAAACCAGAAACCAACAAACTCCACTCTTTAAGAAAGACAGGCCATAAACTAAAAAAAACCCCAAAAACCCACACTTGAGAATGCTGAGTAATCTCTTCGGGAACCTGACAGTTTGGATCTCATGGGGGGGGGGGGGGTGTCTGTGTTTGACCGTCCCAATGCTTCACAAGACAAGATTCACACCTCAGAGCCACATTTTGGCGGCCAACAGCAACCCAACACCGAAATGTCACTCATCAGTTTTCTTTCACCAAGCTGACAAAGCACAAATGCATAGTGAGAAGTTCTTGAGACATCAGAACTAACCAGCAGCTGTCTTGTTTGAAGCCAGCATTGATCAACGCAAACAATAGCTAGATATGTATACCAAACTGAAGGGGTTACTGCTACCAAAATCACAACCAAACATGATAACTTTAATGGTGTCATCTCACAGCCAGTAGTAATAATCACTGACATCCATAATTATATAGGAATACAGCACATAATATATCTTACAGGCACAGCACAATATTGTATGTGTTTACTACACTTACATATATGTGTAACTTATCTGGGTATGAACACTGGAACCAAACATAGAAAAGTAGCCGAATAAACTCCTGAGACATACAAAAATGGATTGTTTTTTGTGAGTCACAGTCATTTGTTCTGCTCCTCACTCTAGGGCTTTGGCTTGTAGTCTGCCCCCGATTTATAGGCTTTTTTATAGCCTGAAGCATGTTCACTGGAGGTCTCAGGATTGAGACTCTGTAGTGCTGTTTTGTGTACATCTTTTAAAAAGTTCCAGAAATTTTCTGACATTCATGTCACCTATCCTTCTCTCGCTCTCCCTCTCTTTCTCTCTCTCTCTCCACAGACACACCCTATGAGCACTGACTTGTATCAAGAATGTCTTCCTCTCTGTTGCCGTTGTGAGGGCCTACAGGAGGCATGGGAGCAGGATTCAGAATGTCTGTGTTATACAGATTAAAGGCCCAATGGGAAAAGTTTTAATTTCTTATTAGTCCTGATAAGACTGATGGGGGTTTAATGTATTTGTCAGGATACCGATGAGGAGGGTTTCGACAGAAATTATAATTCCAAACACAACTGATAGAATTGGGGGAAAGGAAGTAATTGAGAAAACACAGTTTAAGATAGGCATTCGGTATAGTGTACCTGATGCTGGCCTGATAATCCAAGATCATTTCCTCTGTGACCCCCCCCCCCCCCCCCCCCCCCCCCCCCCCAAAAAAACCCTAAAACAAAAAACAAAAAAAACAAAAACAAATGAAAACAAAACTTAATGAAAACTCCTAGATACAATAAAAAGGGGTTATAACTGTGCCCCTCTTGGCATGGAAAGCTGACCTCCAACACGTGTGCCAGCCTTTCGAATGCATTTAACAGACAACAGGCAAGTTTCCAGAGGGCAGATTTCCTCCTGGAGCGCTTCATTTCACAGGGATTTTGTTGCAATCTCAGTCTAATATTAATCAAATATTCAGATGTTACTTGATAGACTGAAATATGTGCATTAGTGCTACACTGGAGCAACAGGATGCATTTTACGTGGCCTAATGAGGCCTGTCCATCCCTGCTTAACGGAGCCTAAATCCTGCGTTCAGAAGGTGTTTGCTTCCATCTACAGGACATAATTGGGATTGTCGACAACATCACTCACAAGCCACGGTCTGTGGGACTCTCCACTCACCACCTAGCCTAGCGACTCATTTTAGCCAAGCCACTATGCTCGTTTTACCTGTGTTTAAATTTATACAGAGAAAATCAGCATTTATAGGTGGGAATGTGATAAATTGCTCGTGTGGTTATACAATTGCTTTAACTTGCTCAAACGTAAGACAAAATATGAGGAATGAGCACACTGTTTATATCGTTCTTATAAGCACGATATGAAATGAACACCGCTGTTGAGTGACTACTCAGTCAAAACACATCCTTTGCTTTTTGAAGAAAATATACTGTTGTTCATCAGCTTCAGTCAGCTCGGTGTTTTGTGCCTCCATTTGCCCCGGAAGTACATCGCAGATTTGAGTTTGACTGGTACGAGCGAGAGCAAGGAATAATGTCTCCGTCCATGTTCAACTTCATCGAAGCTAGAGATAAATTCACGGTAAATCCAAGCTTTTAATATTATGCTCTGGAACAGGCATTCCAGACGTCCGTCATTGTTTATCACACTGGATATGCTTTCTTATGACGAGGATGAGGAATTGGTTCGGCGTAGAGCACAAACAGCATAAGTAGCTAGCTGGTTAGCTAATTGTAAAGGAAAGTGAGCCGGGAGCTAAAGTTCTCTTTTTTTACTTTGAAATTATACCAATGTGGTTTTGTTGCATGATCTAGAATGCGCAAAGCGTATCTCGTGTAAACGTGGGTAGCCCGAACAGATGCTGCATTAAACTCTGTTTGACAATCTGACGCTGTTATAGTTTGTCTCTCCGTTGGAACTCAAATTCCGAATCTGAGCGGTTTTGAATCCTGATTCAGATTGGCCTTTCTTGCTCGAAATTTGTTGTTGGAGGTTGTTGAAAGCTTCCAGTAATGCTGTGAACCTCAGCTTCACACTGACATGTTGAAGTGAGTAGTCGAAGTATGGCAGTCGGTGGAACGCAGCCTTGTGTTCATGTCTGGTCTCTTTATTTTTTCTCCTCACAGGCTGCTACTAGAACAGCGTTGGACATCAAAACTTGTAAACCTCTGATAAATGCATTTAATCATCTACCCGGAAAGTACGTGTGGATGTTTCGTGCTGTTTAGCTTAATGCAGGCCTCCATAATATTTAAAAAAACTCACATTAAAGTGCTAAATGGTCTCAAGCATGAGTTGTGTTTGGTGTCACTGACTTGTTTTGGTACTCATAAGTTTGTTCACACAATTTTAGCACTGACTTTTATTCCATCTAAAACAGCACCAGTGGAAGTAAAGCATTGCCCAGTGTAAACTAGTTCACTGGTCCAGAGAGACATCATGGATAGGGAGTTTGCTAATGTACACTTTAAGAACAGTTGACAGCTTTAGGAACTCTGAATACATTTCAGGTTTTGCTCTTTGGTTTGAAGCTTGGTGTCAAACTAACATTGTGTTTCCCCACAGTGAGACAGAGAAGAAAACCACTCTTGACCAAGCCTTGCGAGGAGTCCTTGAAGAGCAGATAGTGAGTTGATACTTGTCTTTGTTTACAACACTTAAGCAAAACAACACAACACAAATGTGCTTCGCTCAAACCCCTAACTTAATTTTACGTTCTGTTCTAATTGCTAATGAACTTTAATTTTCCCTTAGCTACATGCTTTAGAATCACAGTTATTGAGATTTATGTGTCATTCATAAGGGAGTTCCAGCTACTCTTGAGCAACAGACCAGAGCTGTTTAATTTCTAAAAATTATGTCAGTTTCCCTATCACTTTAAACAGTGTAATGTTACTGCTTAAATGTGAATGTATTTGTATAGGTCAGTTATAGGGAGTCCCAATCATTCTCTGTGGATGTTAATTGGTTGATTTTTGATTTCACAGGTCACACAGAAGGCCAGCTGTGATGACTTCCTGTCTCTTATTTATATCAGTATAGATGGAGTCACGGAAGGTATGTCCTTCACGCTGGACTAGTCTTCAGATGGGTTCTCGTTGATTAGATGTGACATTTAGAAAGGCTATTATACTAGTGTCACATCCAGTCAGCCCACTGCCTCAGAGTCCAGAGGTTCATCTTTTAACTTGGTTTCATGACTCAAATCTGCTTTGATCAATATGACAAAGTTAGTGTTTGACACTCTTTTAGAATTTGTCTCTTTTAGAATCTTGACTTTCAGCTGAAGGCAAGATCACGTTCTAAAAGGACAGTCATCCACGTGAACATACGGTTGTGATTTGTATAAATTATCCAGGGTAATCTGAACCAGCCCCAGATAGTTTTCAGATCAGTAGTCTCCAACCACTCATTTGTAATGGTACTTTTGGAATAGTTTCAATTAATTTCAAATGATATTTTGGTGTTTTAACGGAGACAGTTGTGACCTTATGTCTGTCAAACACAGGCATCTGTTCGGCGACCACGCCTTTCCTGTTACTGGGGGATGTTCTCGACTGCCTCCCTCTGGACCAGTGTGACAAAATATTCTCATTTGTCGAGGAAAATGTCTCCACATGGAAGTCGGTAGGTCTGAAGAAACTTCCTCCTTTTTTTGGAACTGGAACTGTCTATTATCAAAAATGTTGGCATTAGCACCTCAAAAAACTGTAATTTGGTATTCGTAAGGTAAAATGTTTTTGTTTTTCACATCCTCAGAATACCTTTTACTCAGCGGGGAAAAACTACCTGTTAAGGATGTGTAATGGTAAGGTCATCATTCATGATCTGTGTTATTCGCAGTCACATTCGGCTGATCCTGTTCCTGTGTTTGGGCTAATTTGCCTCAGCTAGTTACAGTAATTGTGAATCGTTTGGATTGTGATTCTCTGTACAGTTTCTCTTTCTTTACATTTGATTAATATGCCATCATGTTTTCACAGATCTACTGAGGAGACTGTCCAAGTCCCAGAATACTGTCTTCTGTGGACGCATTCAGCTTTTCCTCGCCCGTCTCTTTCCGCTCTCTGAGAAATCAGGTGACTTTTCGTTTTTGTTTGTTTGTTTTATGAATGTAAACCACTGTATGTTGTATTGTAGAATAGTACTAATTCCTTTGTGTGTCCTGACCTTTAAACATATGTGAAACAAAGTCTAACAGATTTGTTCTCGTGAGTCCACGTGAAGTCTTCTTCACAGGCAAAAAAAAAAAAAAAAAAAACTAAGCTTTTTCTTCCTCACTGAACACATAGGCCTGAACCTACAAAGTCAGTTTAACCTGGACAACATCACAGTGTTTAACAAAAATGAGCAGGAGAGCACTCTTGGTCAGCGGGTAAGAGATGCACACACACACACAGAGTTCACCTTCTTTGTAATATATTGATAAGTGAGCTTGAAAAAACACTGTCTCATGATGTTTTTTCCCTGTAGCACACAGAAGTGAAGGAGGATGGAATGGAGGTGGAAGAGGGAGAGATGGGGGATGAGGATGAGCCTGCTCCATGGTGAGAGACAGCCATTTATCTTCATCAGGGGCTCTACAGTTTTCCCTAAAATTCCAATGAATATCCATCATCTCACATATGTTTTGTATCAGTACTTTTCTGTGTTGAAGACATTGAAATAATGTTTAGTATGTGTTTTCGTTGTAAATCATGTAGAGGTTGAACATGTCTGTGGAGTGAATCTTGTGCTGTTAGAACGAGTCATATAAATGTTTACACTGACTTGTTTTTCAGCTCCATTCCCATCGATTACAACCTCTACAGAAAGTTCTGGACTCTCCAAGACTACTTCAGAAATCCTGTGCAATGCTATGACAAATTCTCATGGATGACTTTTGTCAAGGTGACCTCACGCACCAGCTCTCCACCTTCTAATTAAAATGCTGATTAGAGTAGATTAAAAAAGCAAAGATAAAGAGACAGAGGGAGATTTTCATTAACAATTAGGTCAAATGTGTTTCTCATACACAGACACATGTTAAGCATTTTATTGTTACCCATCTCACTTGGCTTGTCTGTCCTGTGTTTCAGTACTCTGACGAGACTCTGGCTGTTTTCAAAAGCTACAAACTGGACGACATGCAGGCCTCCAAAAGGAAACTGGAGGAACTGAGGACGGCCGGGGGTGAACACGTTTACTTCGCCAAGTTCCTCACGAGCGAGAAGGTAAGTGTTTCACTGCAGTTTTGCTGATCTGTCGCTCTACATTAGGGCTGAATAAGAACTCCACTGTAGTCCACTGTAAATCAGAATAAAAAAATAGTCTTGTCAGATACTCTTTATACCTCAAAGGGTACATGTCTAGTCTTTCTGTTGAGGAAAAACTGGTATATTTCACTAGTTATGACAGGTCAGAAATGTATGTGTTGAAACTGACTACACTGGTTGATAAATTTATCAGTCTTATTCTTCTCTGTGGTGACATGATCTTAGATGACTTTATGGTGGCCTTGTACAGAAGATGAAAGAGAGGAATTCTGAAAAACGGCAGTAATTTGTGAATCAATGCCATGTTCCTGTTCCAGATGGATGATACATATCAGATTATGATTTATCTGTAAATGAAGAATTTATCCAGTATTCAGTAGCATGACCTGCGAGGAAAAACGCAGGGTTGCCTTGTGAATCTGTGCGGTACACATGGCTGTGTAAACTGTCGCAGGCTAGCTGGCTTTTCTGGTTTCACTCTGTGGGAGATGTTTTTTAAACTTGTGAGAGTGATGATCATTACATCACTGCATAATCCTCTCAGTGGTTTGAGAAAATGACAAATTTATGTCATGTTTGTCAGTGACACCTGTATTAAACAAACACAGCGCTAACAAGCGTAGTCTGGCCAGTGGAGTCGGCATGGGATGCTTTTTAAGGGAGATTTGCTTCTTTTTAGGGACATTTGCACCCTAAGACATGAGTGTGTGATTATAGAGCATTATTACCCAGGACCCAGAGGGTCGAGCATGTCTTTTACGTGTGAAAAGTACTGACGTGAATTTTGTTTCCATTCAGCTGATGGACCTTCAGCTGAGTGACAGTAATTTTCGCCGGCACATTCTTCTTCAGTACCTCATTCTCTTCCAGTACCTGAAGGGTCAGGTCAAGTTCAAAAGGTGAGTCAGACCAAATGGGACTCCTCAAGGGAATTTCAGCCCTTCACAAAGTTGTATGGAACTGCAGTATTTAAACGAATATCAGGAAAACACACTGAGGCATTATTTTAAAAATGTACAAATACATGAATGAATAGTCTATGAGATCCACGAGTTCGTCTTAAGATTAATGTAGGACCAGTAGATTTAGTGAGAATGTTAAAACAAAATGCTGCTATGTCACCCAAGAGTCATTTTAGTATTAAAAACAAAACTTTAATAGTATGTAGGTCAATTAAAAAGAACATGTTTCTCTGAGAGTGTGGCTAACTCTAGACAGGATAGTTACGTTATTTCATGAGTTTCATATATTAGCTGTTAGCTTGTTACCTGTTAGCGTGTTTATTAGCTGTTAGCCTGTTTATTAGCTGACAGGGCGTATGTTAGCTTTTGGAGTGTATATTGGCTGTTACTGTGTATATTGGCTGTTAGCATGGATGAAGTTGTCTGTTGGCACTTTCTGAATACACTTTCCTCTTCCAGCTCCAGCTGTGTTCTGAACGATGACCAGTCTTTGTGGATGGAAGATACCGCTAAACTCGTATATCAGGTTTGATGCTCTCAGAGTCAGCTTTGTTGGCTTTTATTCAGTTTTTATTTCTGTGGACGCTGTGGTGGCTTTGCTACATAAAGCAATTATGATATTACTCTACATAATAGCGTTTATGTTATATAACTCTAGTCTTGTTTCTCTCCCTCCCTCTGAAGCTCCTCAAAGAAACTCCGCCAGATGGTGACAAATTCGCTGCTATGGTTGAGGTAAGTCAGTTTGAATTGTTGTTATTTTGATGGTTCCCAACTGTTAACATATGAATGGAAAAGCAGAATGAAAAGCTCTTTTGTCATGCACTGAGAGGATTTTTAATTGTGAATATATTAAAGGCCCTTTGAGTCTTTATTTAATCTAATTACGAATACAATCAAAACCTACTTTTTATAGCATATCCTAAACACAGAAGAGAACTGGAACTCTTGGAAGAATGAGGGATGCCCAAGCTTTGTCAAAGAAAGGTGAGTCACACAAAAATATTTTTTAAATCACATTTCTACATCTGGTCTTCCACTTTATGTTTTATTTAACAGTATGGTTTCTGGTTAGGTCAAGTTTGACTTTTGGCTTCATTGAGAGCTCATGGAAAAAGGTTCTGAAAGTTTCTTGACCTCTCTCTCAGACCAGCAGAAGCCAAACCTGCTCGACCCGGCAGGAAAAGACCAGCTCCCGAGGATTTCCTTGGAAAGGGACCTGACTGCAAGATCTTTATGGGAAAGTAAGCAGAAACCTTGTCTGATCTTCTGGCTTTGCTGAAATCCTTCAAAGGCTTGTGTTCTTTGGCATATGTACACGCTGCCAAATATTCCTGGCAGAAATTGTGTATGTGTGTGTTTGTGGATCCAAACCCATTTGGCTACCTTTTGTATAGGAAGCATTTTGTTCCAGTCATTTAAATGTTGCATACTCCAAAGTTTTAAGCTTTTTTTTTTCTTTTGCTCCACGTAACTGGAGTATTTTTGTTTTGTGAGAGAATGAGAAAATCATTTTCCTCTTCTCTTACAGTGATGAACTGACGAGACTTTGGAATCTGAACCCAGACAACATGGAGGCCTGCAAATCTGACAGCAGGTAGAATTTTCATGATATCTTTTTCCACCTTTCCCAACACAGCTAATGTTTTTGTTTTACTTACTGCTTTTGTTCTTACACTAAGGGAGTTCATGCCCTCTCTGGAGGACTTTTTCGAAGAGGCCATCGAGCAGGCTGACCCAGCCAACATGGTGGAAGACCAATACAAGTATTTACCTCTTCATTTATCTCCTCTGGCTAAAACTGAAGGCCATGTTTATAGCAACACAACAGTGCAGTGTCAAGATAAAGCATCTATTAATCAGAAGTCTTTTTTTTCATGTACTGTGTTTGTTTTTTTCCAGGCACATTCAGATAACCATTGTAATTCTCAAACCATCATAGTAATTAAAAGTAATTAACTATTGTAATATAATTATAATTATAATTCCTTAGGGATTAATATTCATTCCTTCATTGATGTCAGAGCTTGGGTTGTTTTGATATCTTCTCAGTGGTTTTAGGCTGAGGAGCTGATCATGCTAATAAGCTGATCATGCTAAATGATCAGCTTATTAGAAAACTTTTTTTCTTTTCCACTCATTTGTTTATTTATTTTTAGCATTCTGACTTGAGATGTGGAATTTGACCCACAGCCTTCTGAAGAAGCTTTTACTGACGGACTGAGGACTCGTCCTTTGTCTGCTTTTTAATAAGAGTTTTTTGTCCGTTGCCCCACGTAGAGTTGTGCGGAACTCGAACTACGGCTGGCGAGCTTTGCGGCTGCTGTCCAGGAGGAGTCCCCACTTCTTTCAGCCCACCAATCAGCAGTTTAAGAGTCTGGCTGACTACCTGGAGAACATGGTCATCAAACTGGCCAAGGAGCTGCCGGTCAGTGGCTTTGTTCAGTACTGACCAAACACTATGTTTTTAAAACTACTGCTCTTCCAAAGGTCATTCAACACCAAAGCCCACATGACTCATTACTGTTTTTCATGACAGCACTGTAGTCTGTAAGATCCATATGATCATAGTCAGCATGCTGCAACTTCGTATGTTTGAACTACAATTTAAGAAAAATGAATTTAGATTTGGGGTTCTTAGATATCCAGAGGAACATATCAGAAAAGTGTTGGGTTATTTGTGCCCATTGATTGCCATTGAGTTTCTGCCAGTGGGTCTAGTATGTTTTAAGAGCCTTGTTTAACTGAACCATTTCCACCCTAATGGGATAATGTGTTGCAGAATTGCACTTTAAAGAGAACTGTTTTCAGTTCTTCTCAAAAATATCTCTGTGTAAATACACCTCTCGTCTTCCCCTCACAGAAAGACATCCCATCTGAGGAGATAAAGACAGGAGAGGAGGATGATGACGAAAATGGAGACAATCTGCTGAAAGAAAGCAATGACAGTGAGTGTGATGTGGAAATTTAACTTGTTTTTTAGGAAAGACCTTCATCTTGGCCAGTGAGAGCAACTGCTTCTCAGTATTTATAAAGCTTAATTATGCATGCAGGTCAACTGTCTTTTCAACTGTAATTTCCTGTTATTTTAGCATTACATATTCCATAGAGTCTGTTATTTTAGCATCATAGAGTCTGTTATTTTAGCATCACATTAATCGATAGAGCCTGTTATTTTAGCATCACATTAATCCATAGAGTCTGTTATTTTAGCATCACATTAATCCATAGAGTCTGTTATTTTAGCATCATAGAGCCTGTTATTTTAGCATCACATTAATCCATAGAGTCTGTTATTTTAGCATTACATTAATCCATAGAGTCTGTTATTTTAGCATCACGTTAATCTATATAGTCCGTTATTTTAGCATCACATTGGAGTCCATTATTTTAGCATCACATTGGAGTCTGTTATTTCAGCATCGTGTTAATCTATAGAGTCCATTATTTTAGCATCACATTGCCCTCCAGTTTCTTTTATTTAGTCCTACATTTCTGTTTGCTTACACAGCTCTGTATTGCTGTTGGTTCCACTCCACTGTTATTGCCGTTATTGACCCATTAGCTTCAGTTAAACACCTCCTGATGGAGTCATGGCTGATACCTTTGAGAGAGCTTAGAATCTGTGTGTCCAAGTCCAATTCACCAGAGGTCTCAGTCTGCATCTATGACTCTCTGTTGCTCTCACTAGGTCCTGGTATTCAGAACAAGCCGTTGACCAATGACCAGATGGATGAGATCGCGTCCAAGCTTGGTGCCCATTGGAAAACGCTGGCGGGGCAGTTAGAGATGAAGGCCGTGGACATGCGTGAGCTGGAAATGGACAGTGAGGACGACGAGGTGAGGGCCAAGATGCTCCTAGTGAGGTGGCAGGACAGGGAGGGTAACCAGGCAACCATGGAGAACCTCCTCACGGCCCTGAACGCAGCAAACCTGACCAACATCGCCGAGAGCCTCAGCGAAACACAGGACTGAAACAATTTTTTTCTCATTAAAATTTTTTAAGTGATATTCTGAGCTGTTCTTCCCATGTTTTTCAGTTGTTTCTTGTGAAATGTTTTGTATGTTGCACTAGGCATCAAGACCTTTAGGCATTCGCCATTTAGTATGGTGAATATTTCTTGAAATAAACTTCAGATGAAAGTAAATAAAGATTTAAGTGTTTCAGTTACGACCAACAAAATAATCTTGGTATAAGTTTATTTATTGTTTTCCACTGTTTATCAAAAGCCAGCAGTCAATAACTTACAACAGGGAAGTGTTAGCTTGAAGTCATTTCATACACAGTTGTGATCAGGTGACTAGAATAGAAGACTTGGTATGACCAAGTTTGAGATGTGCAGTAAAGACAACCTGTGTGAAGAACATAAGCTTATCGTTGAGATGAAATGGCCTGTTAAAGAGACTACTCCCAACAAACACAACATTTGCAAGAGAAAAAATGGCCAAACAAACCATTTCTTATTGATATACACATCTCAGCAGTAAGAAACGCGTCGTTTTCTGTGGTTTCCGTAGGCAAACCCCCACCTCTATATCAAAACAGTTTTCCTCCAATGTTGGTATGTATTTGAATAGCACAGTCTGTTTTTTTTTTTCACCTGGCTAACAACATCAATAAGTCAATTAATTACATTTCTTTTTTTATGACTGCGGAGGGATACCATGGTACTATGTCATAAGCATGAACACACTGCCAAAGGCTTTAAAAATATACAGTGTATATATAAAACATTTAGGAAAACCAGGACACGGATTTCCAGACCCATCCCAGGATCAAGTCAAGCGACGGCCAAAATCTCCAAACTCTTATGATCCATGTGGAAAAGTGGAGGAAAAAAAAAAAACATAATATTTTACATGACGTGTTGCTTCCATACTGATGCACAAAGATGATTTAGAAGCATTTGTGTCGTTTTTTGTTTGTTTTATACCAAAATTCACACGCACAAAAAAAAAAAAAGTTAAGGTCAGATTTTAAAGACACGAGGATTTATTGCACATCTATGCAGACAGTGCTTTTGAAAAAAAAAAAATGGCATTTATGTGTGTTTGTGTTGGGTTCTTCTTGTTTTTTTTCCTTTCTTTAATTACTCTTGTTGAAGTGTCTCAAGACGTCGGGGTCCGTACAGTAGGACGTAAGCTATATGCCAGTCTCCGCCCCCAGACAGCTTCAGAATGTCCTCCGGCGTCACCACACTCACTTTGTCATCGTCAAATTTCACCCATTCATCTGAAAAAAAAAAAATGTAAAAAGTCAGACAAACCAAAGTTTTCAACTGTTCTATACAAACACCAACTGAAGCAGGCCAGAGACATGTCAAACGGTCAAATAAACAACTGCT
Organism: Chanos chanos; assembly: GCF_902362185.1. Lineage (NCBI taxonomy): Eukaryota > Metazoa > Chordata > Actinopteri > Gonorynchiformes > Chanidae > Chanos > Chanos chanos. The sequence continues at coordinate 23,133,663 of NC_044499.1, read as the reverse complement.
CAACCAGATCAGAAATCCAAATCACATCAGAAATCCAAATCCTTCAAGATCCGTCACAGAGACTCAAGACTGGCATAAAACAGCAAGTGTTGCTTGTCATCACCTAAACTACCTGTACCGAGTCTCTCAGCATAGCCTCTGGTTGGCTCTGGCTCTAGGCTGGGACAGATTTACCTTCTTTCCTTTTGACCCAGAGTCTCTCAGCATAGCCTCTGGTTGGCTCTGGCTCTAGGCTGGGACAGATTTACCTTCTTTCCTTTTGACCCAGAGTCTCTCAGCATTGCCTCTGGTTGGCTCTGGCTCTAGGCTGGGACAGATTTACCTTCTTTCCTTTTGACCCAGGCCACGTAGTGACCGGAGGAGCTGGAGCGGCCCTGATGTGTCAGCACGGCCTGGAGGTCATAGTAACCACTGTTATTGGAGCCAAAGTCTAGGGAGGGGAAAGAGAAGGCACAGATATGACCCTTCTGTCCTTGTAAACTAGGTAAATGTTATGTTTTAGGGGACAAAAACACATTTAAGACGGTACATCTCTCTGAAAGCAAGTTTTAAATGTACTCAACACACACCATCGGCGAATGAAAAGGGCTCATATTTCACTTCTTTTTGTGCATCCGCTTTCTTGTCCACCTGCATTAGAAGAGAAAACAGAACACATAAGTAATAAGAAGGCAAGTGGAAACACACAGCAATGCTGACCACTTGAATCTGTGTCCGATTAGCTCCAAACAATTCCTCCTAACATGATAGCAACATCACAGTTACATTGCTGTTCAACTGACAGACATTCATACCTGATGCAAATCATACAAAGAGCATTCACAATTACTGGGAACCTACAATGTCATCAACAGTGCCAATTAAAAAAAATAACTAATTGTGTGTGTATGCATATATATATATATATATATATATATATATATATATATATATATATATATATATATATATATATGTATGTGTGTGTGTGTGTGCATTTTTTTTGTTAATTAATTACTAAGCAGGGGGATTGTGATATTCATGATGAGAATGGGTTTGGAAATGAAGTACGGTTAAGTAAATGATATGCTGCCCATGTCACATTATTCATCAGGAAAATACTGACAAAATATTCACATACACACAAAATAAAAGGCTCAAGTTCAGCATATAAATATTAAAACCATCACGACCGTAGATTAAACAACCAGAATAACAATTTAATGCAAGCAAAACTTATTTGTCTAACTGAACTTCCACCAGACTTCCATTTTGCTTGCTGAGGTTCAGAGTTTGGTTTGGGTATGAAGACCGGGTCAAGTGAACCAACCTTCTGCTGCTGTTTCTCCAGCTTCTTGTCCTCCATCTCTTTAAACTTAGATCTGAGGGGCACCATCTTCTCCTGCAGCTCTGTGGTACACAGCTCATAAACGTCCAGCATGAGGGGAAACTTCACATCCTGCACAGAGAAAACAGACAAACACACTTCACATAAAACATAAAGTCTGTAAAGATGCTTAGTTTGGCTGAACAATAGAACCCATTTTCCCATTTATCCTTCACTGAACAGAAAAAAAAAACTGCACCCCTGAACATATGGAAAGAGTTAGCAGCTGAAGAGAGGAATGGGCAGACACACAAAATACAGGGAATTAGACTCTGCATCGAGTGGCTTACCTTAAGGACTTTGGCATTGACGGACTCCTTCTCTTTATAGAAGAATCGGACCATTTGAACGGTTAGATAAGCAGGCAGGCGGCTGATTTTAGACTAGAAGAGAAGGAGCAGTTTGAAAACTTTAAATAGCTTAATGACACTGTGTCAGTGCTCATTACTTTTTATCATCCTTCAAAGCTTTTTCTTCTCATTATCAAAAATGATTTCTTATGATTACCATAAATAACTCACTGAGGAAATAGGATACTTACTGATTTGATATAGAGAGCGTTTCTGTCCAGGGTCGGAGAGTGTTTTGTTATCTCCTCTTGCAGTCGCTTGATTAAAAGAAAGACAAACATTATTGAAAAGGTAATGTGTCTGTAGGAAGAGATACAATGTCTATACTATAGGAATGCTTAGTAGCATAGATAAGCAGTGGGACGCCCTCCTGCAATGGAGATGTATTCCCACAGAAAACTGTATCCGCTCTAATCTAATACATCTGATCCTGCTCTTCATCAGCACCATTTCATTCATGTGCATCTATGGACTTTAGCAAAAAGCTTAAAGACACCAAAGCTCTGTAAAACTGTGTGAGAACATCCTCTCTCTGTTTTCATTCTGCTCTGAACTGTTCCTTGGACTGGATCTTAGAGCACACGTCAAAGACCCTCTGTCCAGAGTGCTTACACACACCCAGTCACCATAAGGAGCACTGAAAACGCAGGAGAGGACAGGAGGACAGAAAGCTCTATTTAGTCGCCTGGCACTGAGGCCTGGGCTAAATGACTGTCACGTGTGTGTAAATGTCTCATATGAAGAAAATGGTGAGTGGTGCTGACCAGTCGGAGCCAAGCGGCCACGTATTTGACCACTTGTGTACTTGTGTGTGTGTGTGTGTATGTGTGTGTTGAGTCCAGCAGCCAGGCATTTGACCACCTGTGTACTTGTTTGTGTGTGTAAGTGTGTGTGTGTGTGTGTGTGTGTGTGTAAGTGTATGTGTATGTGTGGGTGTTGAGTCCAGCAGGCAGGTATTTGACCTCCTGTGCATGTGTGTGTATATGTGTACGTGTGTGTGTGTACTGACCAGTCGGAGTCCAGTAGCCAGGTATTTGACCTCCTGGTTGATGAAGCAGCTGAGCTGAAGCTGGCTCTCTGTGCCTTTGGCGGGATCCTCATCCTCAGACTCTGTACATTTCATGCTGAAAAAGGACGGGTTAAGGGTCTCTCCACATCCACATTCACTCCTTACCAATAACACACTTCTTATACCAAAGCTACTATAGTTCTTAACTCTTTAACAGCGTAATCTTTTGAAAACTAGTGTTGTGTTAGATCAAAGTTGGCAGATGTTTCACTGAAAAGGGTTTTTAAAAATGATGGATGTACACAAAGTTAACGTCCAGGACCACATGACTTTGAAGAGAGAAACTCAAATTAAAATTAAGATGGGTTTCACTGATGCTTTGCTAAACGCCTCAGAACGCTCCAGACTCATAAACTCGTAATGAGACGGCTTTAAGGATACGTAGTCTCAAATTCCACGCCAAAAAACTGGTCAATGAAATTCTTCTTTGCTGTAGGTGCAGCAGCTCCACTTTCACCATCTGTCTATAAAACATTTACAACAGAGACACAGACTCAGGACCAACTCATTTACTTCTTCTCCAGTAAAAGAATAGAGGAACATCCCAGACCAAAAACAAAACACAAAAAGGTCAACAGGATCTCCCATCTCTAGCATTTCTGGGTATTCTTATCGCTCACCCGTGTCCTGTAAGATATAACAGTATATCTCCGACAGCAGACTAACCTCCATAGGTGTGTCAGGTTCCTGGGGCTCCAACTTCTGCTGTAGGACTCGCATGACCTGTACCCAGCACTCATTAGCATCCTGGAGAGTCAGATCACATCAGCCAATCAGGCATCAGCTCATACTATCACAGGTGGACGGGAGTCTATGCATAGATCAAAGCTTTGCAGTGTGAACATGCAAGTGTATGTGTGTAAGTGTGTGTTTTAACAAACCTAAATACTGCGACACATTGTGGATGCCAAATAAGAACATTTCGGTTATTTCTCCTTGTGTGTGCGTGTGTGTGTGCATGTCTGTGTGTCTACGTCTGTTTGTGTGTGTGTGTGTGTGTGTGTGTGTGTGTGTGTGTGTGTGTGAAACAGACAGATCCTGACCTGCTGCAGGTATTGGCCCTGGTCTCCTTTCTCAGCGAACTGCGGGAAGGCCATGTGCAGGAACTGCAGTAGGATAATGGGAGGTATGCTGGAGGAGGTCCTGTCCATGGACTCGTACAGATCCCGCAGGGCTGAGGGGGAGGACAAGAGACACAGAGTGTATTAAAACACAATAGTCTGCTTCATATGGGCAGTGACCTGGCACTTCATCTGGGCTGGGAACTAACTCTTAGCCTTGCTGGGCATCAAACAGGGTAATGTTTATAAATTTTTTTCAAAGGTCCATACTTTTTAAAAGACCGAATCTGTCTCATGTTACACATTCGGCCACAGATGGAAGATCAGCCTCAGACTCCTTCCAGCTGGACGTAGAACTGAGAGAATAAGTTATTCAAAGTAATTCCATTATTCCTGTGACGAGCAACTGCTTGACATGTTGTGAGCTAACAGCAGTTTGTGAGTCAGTAGAGTGTGAGGTTAGTTTTTCAGGCCCCAGGGCAAACAGTATAGCACTCTTAGCTGAAAAATATTTGAATATATTGATTTGAACATATCCAACAATTTGTAAACATAACTAAAAATGGACTCCTGGTGTTGTTGCTTGCCTTTAAAAACACCACACTCACTTAATGATGCTGTGAAGATATTCATGTGTTGCACGTTTATATACATATCACAGTTTCTCAGGATTTTGTGCACTTGTGTGTCATATATATATATATATATATATATATATATATATATATATATATATACGTCAGTGAATGATTCACTCAGGTTGACTGTTTCTCACCTGAATGAATCAAAGACAGCATAAGAATGGACAGTGCGTAAACAAGCTGTTGTTCCAAGTGAAGAATGACATGCTGTCTTCTAAAAGTTATCGAAATCAGTTTATAGGTGTGCCATTAAAAAGCCCAGCATGAACTGCGTAGACTCAGCTCACCTGCTGTGATGTACTGGGAGGGGGCGTTGGCACTAGATGATCTCAAAGCTCCAGAATACCTGCAGTATGCGATAACAGGAGAACAGGATCAGACACACAAACAAAAGGCAAAAAAAAAAAAAAAAAAGAACACTAAAATAAATGTAGCTGGGACACTAGTTCATTGCAGAGTTTCTCCTGATGTCCGTCTAACCTCCTGAGAGCGTTCTTGAGTTCAGGCACAGAGCGCAGGCATTGGACCGTGGCGTTCATGTAGCAAGTGTTACCCAGGTTAGTCAAACCACACGGCAGCTCCATCTAAAACAACACAAATAATAACAAATAAACAGCAAGTCATTACATTCATCAGGCTTCAACAATCTATTTATCACATTCAGTCTTTCAAATGAAATTCACAGATGTTTTAACAGAAAGGTTGAGTGTTTCTGCATCTGAAAACATCTGCAGTTCGTAAGAGAGTGCTATTATGTTTCAGTAATAGGTCCTCTTTTGTGGCAAGATTCATAAGACAGAATGCAATACAAGAGATGTCTGAACTAGGGGGAAAGCTGCTTTCAGTGGAAAAAATTAGCTGGCAAAAACAAGTACGGAGGTAAAAGGAAAAAACAAAAGTCTGCACATGATTATGCAAAAGACAATGGATGAGGTTCATTTGAGGAGATAAACAAAAGTATGAAAAAAGTGGGGACAACTAAATGTTTGCAGTGCAAAAGGCAGGTTTTTCAGTGAAGAGCGAAAACAAACAAAAATTATCATTGATAAAAATGATAAATAATGTTTCTGGAGAAAATGAGATTATCATTTGATTTTCACGGTTTTTATTTGGCTAGCATATTTTTCATTTGATTTTCACTCACTTTTAATTGAACTTCAACTCATAACGCACATACAGTGAAAACATAGCATCCCATAAATGTGAATTAAATTTGACAACGGTCATTTTTCTGACTCTTGAATAACTGAAAGGATCTAGACAGAGCAATAGTCAACCCTGCTGTATTCTTGTATAATTACTGTATGAGCCATAGAAAGCCCTTGTTGTACTCACAAGAATATGCACAGCTAGACAACACTTCCATTTTAAGCTCAGTTCAGATTTCTCAACAAAACTGCTTTTAATTAAAATCTGTTTAGTGAGAATTGCTGTTTTTTGTTTTGTTTTTTTAGAACATTTGATGTTTTCAGCATGTCCAATCTTTCAACCGTAGTCAAGAACGAGATGGCTCTGCTTCTAACCAGTAAATGTTGTGGAAACAATCTTTTTGATGAGAATGGATTCAGAGCTCCCTAGATTCACTCAACATGCTCACTATTCCACAGTCCATAACCAATATGGATGCAATGTCCAGGTCCAGTTGTCCTAGTCCTGGTGAGTGAGACTAGAAAACACCTCCACTGACACACAGGCTAACCTAGTCCTGGTGAGTGAGACTAGAAAACACCTCCACTGACACACAGGCTATCCTAGTCCTGGTGAGTGAGACTAGAAAACACCTCCACTGACACACGTCAATCCAGCCCTTGCATCTTTTAACACCATAAACTATGCAGCATCGTCAAGAACCATAGCATGTTCAGAAGAGATACCCACGTGTACAACTATGTCAACAACCACACAGACATCCAGGCATAAGAGGGCTACCGACAAACAGTGAGAAAAAGAGGGACCTGAACCAAGACACATGCCCAAGGGAACACAAACCAGTCCATTTGTTTGAACCGTCAGAGTCAACATGTGTGCTACAGCTAGGATTCAAAATGTGAATTACAAAACACTGTGGATTCCCAGTCTGAGGAGGTTTAACAGCTCTCCTTTAAATGTACACTGAACTTACGGTACAGTCACACAACCCAATAATGTGAGAGAGCGCGCGCACGAGAGAGAGAGAGAGAGACACTCACGGCTGAGGCAAGCTGCTCCTCCGTCATGTCCTCCACAAACATGGGTCTGACGGCGGGTTCTTCAGGCAGGGCATCAGCAGAACCCATCATCAGCAAGGTCATTCCCTATGGGAGAATTCCCAAATGACTCAGTACATTCATTTCTGGCATGTTTCAGTCACAACACAAACATTTACAATACACCCTCGCAATCACATCTTCCAGTCACAAGCACAACATATCGAACAAGCTTACAGACAGCTGAGTATTTAACAGACCATGATATCTCAGTGGCTGTAAAGTGGAACATGGGATTGTGGTGTTCAACTTACTGTCTGACTAAGAACTAAAAAAATCAAATAAAATAGAGCAAAATACTTACATTCTTTAATTTGATGTTTCCCCACTCGTCATCCTAGAGTAGTAATACAATGGAGTCATCAGTTCGGTAGTAACCCAATTACTATTTCTGATTACCGAAATGCTGATATATTACCTTAAGTGTGCCTCCTTTTACCATGACTTTCTGTCTCTCTGGCTGCACACCTGTCAAGGCGAAGAGCTGAGCCTTAAACACCATAGGAGGCTCCTCTGTGTTCAACTCCACGGCGTCGAATTTTTCCTTTCCCCATTTTACGTTCACTGTGGTAAACCGGAAACAAAACATTCATATTTTTTCTGACCTGATGCTGCAAAGCAGTGAGCAGTCTCGGGACACGACCCCATAATCCATTCAAGAATGACACAGCAGAATGATCAGATGCGTGTGCGAGTTCTCCACGCTTTGCAAGATCATATGATTGCTAGGAAGTTAATTTTTTTTTATCTCGTAGAGAATATTTATCTAGTACAATCACTATACTGCCATTAGATCAGTAGCTGTTGTCACCACACTGGGGGGACAAACGGCTTGTAAACAGGACGTTTATCTTGGCTTGGTTGGATTGTAACACATGACTTCTGTTTTTGCGGGCTCAGCTAACCTACGTCCCACGCACTCTGCTGTCCACACAACTGTCTCCATGATTACAGCATATCATGACCACATAGCCTCGGTAACGTTAGCTATCACTATCTAGCTTTGCTACTCGCCCCGGGGAATACCACAGGAATACCGTTATCCTAGCTTTCCAACAAGTTGATATGCTAATGGCTAACTCACGTCAGCCTATGCTTCCCTAATGTTTTCTCAAGATCTTTAGAAGTGCCAATGTAACTAACTTATGTAAATACGTTAAGTCAAGATATGTTCAGTGAAGCAAATCGGATGGAATCCGATAACCACTACAACAATACAATATTACCCAAGTTATATAGCTAACACAAGCGGACTGATAATCAACCTTGCTAAAATACTGACACAACTTAAGCATGATGTGTTGCGGTTGTCAAGCAATAAGAAAACCAACAAAGCAACATTTAATCAGATTCACGACTCGTGCGATTTTTACCGGACGCGCTTGGTAACCAAACAGATAACGTTAAGGATAGCTTGATACAGGAGTCAGTGGTCTGATTCCACATAAAATGCTTATTCGGCTTGCTAGGATAGCTTGCTAACGTAAGTCAGCTAGTTGGCTAACCGGCAAGTGAGTTTACTCAGTGATGAATTCCCTAAAAGCGCTATTGCTAAACTCTGGCGAATGCCAACGCGCGACAGTGAGTTAATAAAAAGCGTCACTGTGTGTGATACTAATTGTTACAACAAACCTGTTTTGTGTGTACAAGAAGAAACTTATCGGACTGAGATACTGCAACCCGGTTACCAACATACTGCGGCCTTACGTACGAGCTCTCAAGCTAACTTCCTTGCCATCACTGAACTCAGTCTCACACATGTGTCTCCGAACTGTTTGAAAATATGATCAAAGTGGGTCCATGACGGCAACATACCTGTAAACACGGGCATGTTTATGGTTATCTGCTTCTTCTTTTTAGCCTAAGTATGATTCTAGGTTTAGATGCGCGAAATCTGATAGCTGTAGATTATTGTGACGACTGCCGAACTTCATTCAAACAGCACCACACAATGACGCTGCAACTGCATGCTGAAAAAATCGACGTGCTCAATGCGCAACTACCCACCCTGCATGCCTACTTTGGCCGAGCAGAAATCTGGCGGTAGTGAATAGAGATTTATGCTGCTTTCTGGCCACTGGGAGGAGTAGTGGTGCGATGAATCGTGGAGGGTGAGTTTGCATTTAAGGAACGCAAATATGCTGAAAGTCAGTTTGTGGAGACATATCGATGAAGTGATATAATGCAGAGGAACGTATGCCTGTACCATGGGTAGCACGTCAGAGTGACTGCGAAATTTCTGGAATATGTTTTCGACGGCCTCAAAAGCGTTTTTAGATCCTTGTTACATCAGATAGGCCTTTCACGGTGGTCTGTCTAAGTGGGGGACTGTGCATTTCTAAACGATGCCATTAGCAGAGAAATATTAGAGGTGATCATCAACATATAAATTAATTTCGTCTTAAAATCAAATCAGATGTTTTGCTTGATGCCCGCAAAAATGACGTGCCTCACTCCTCACTCCCGCAGTGTTTTCTACGAAGACGAGAGAAAACGAACCGTTTAATTTAGCATCATAACAAATGTGGCTATATTGCACATACTGCTGTAATAAATTTGGCAGCAGAGCCACCTCTTTTATTTAGTCAGAAAGTCTAAAAGCAGGGGCGTAGCACCAAATATTGGGCCCCAGACACAGTAGTATGCCCAGGCCCCCTCCCTTCCTTCCACCTTATTTCCAAGGCTTTTGGCAGGCCCCTCGTACAGACGTGGCCCTGATTAGTCAGGTCCACCATTACCCGCGGTCCGACGGCCCGGCCTAAAAGTATTAGTTCCATTATGTGCTGTGTCTGTTCTGCATTTTCCATATTGTTGCATTATGTACTCATTATGACTCACTCTACATATCTTGCATTCTGCATATAGTTTCATTGTGTAGTTGTTCTCTCATTCTGCTGTATAGATGTCCACTCCTATTCAAGAAGAACAACATGAGGGAAATCTTTGAAATAGGTAGAAATGAGTATTTAGGTAAAAGATCTGAAGTCATAACTAGCCTTCCGAACATTATCAAAATAAGTCAGTTTAGTTTGATCAGTAAATGATGATCTTTGGTAAAACAGAGTCTTAAGTAGGTGTTAAGACTGGAAAAGTCAGGAGGGCTCTGGGGCCAGTCTCGAACCAATCTGTGCCTGTATTAGTGAACTTGAATTCCTTTGGGTTAAACTTGACACAGTTGTGGAAAAACACTTTTGCCAGTAAGAGACTACATATAATAAGATATGAAACAAGGAAAATCATAATAAAAAGTTCATTTGGATAAACTCATAAATCCAGTCAAAACTCCAGAATACATTTTCTTTTGTTTGACATGTGCTTAAGCTTCAAAAACCCTTGACCCTTACTTATTGAAATACTTTTTACTGAATTGTAACTTCAATTTACATGTGTTTTTATCTTTCATTTTTTGTGACTGTCATAGTAATCTTACAGTGCTTTACTGGTAAGTACACAATCAGCTATGAAAAGACTGGTGAAGTACTTGGAATTTATGATAAACTAATTTCCTGTCTCTTCGCCAGTTCCATGGAAGATGATGTAGTTTATCAGTGCATTTGCCTGAGGGATAATAGACAGAAGGATAATAGAGTCAAGATGATGAGGTCACTATGAAAAATGACATTTAAAAAAAATCCTTGTCAAGATGGATTCCTTTCAGATGACTGGGGAAGGTGAGAGCCATACTACTACTCATAAGCACAGTAAAATGAGCTTAATTTACCTCAGTTCAATTATTCCCATTCTCGTACAGAGATAGTGTCTCAGAAGGATATATTTCAAGCTAAAGTAAACATATTACACAGCTGCTATGGAGTAATCTTTATCATAGCAGTCCCACGATATGAAATATGAAAAGGTTTTCATATTCACAGTCATGCTCATTGCCAGATACTTCATTGTTTTATCATCTTCAGGTTATCTGTGGGTTAAATAATTCTTGTGTGTTATTTATCAATCCATTTTTATGGAATCACAACAATATAGTGTAAGCTGCTCACAAAATTTATATCATTGTTTGCCCAACAGACAATCAGCTGCTTGTATCAATTTTTGAGTGCTTTGAAAGTTGTGCCAGTGGTCTCATTAAACTGATCAAAGGAACTGAAAGACTTGTAACTCTGGCCTTGACTGGTTCCATAAACAATGTTTGACTGAGATTAAGACGTCTTCACAATACAATGGCCTTGTGTGTGAAGCCCAGCCTGTATAGACTGACTTTAAGTTGCTAAACTGGATTCTTCATGCAATCATTTTTTCCTCTAATGGTTGACTGTACAGATGCACTGTGAAACATAATACATACCTGATTCTGAATACTCACAAAGGTAATACATTTTTCTCTTTGTCATGCATAGAGACATCACCATTCCAGATTGTTTTGAAAACATGGAGTCGGCTCATATAAAGTTTTACAGAAAAAAGTTTGAATGAATATGAGTAAAGGTGATAACCTTACAATTTTATGTGAATGCTGTAATATTTTCAGATACCCCAAAGAAGTTTGAGCTCTGAGAATTTTCCTTTAACCTAAAATTGATCACTGAGTAACTAGAATTGCTTCTAGGCTTTCCTCTAAGCTGTAGCACATCAACAACACATACCACAGGTATCATCAATCCTAGCAGAATCATAACATAACCAATATATCCACTTAACTGTACCAATCATTTTATGCATCAAAACCTATTGGTTTAGCACAGAATACCTTCCAGTGAATACTGACTCTCTGGAGATCTATACATTAAAGCCCATTGTCTGGCCCTTTTGTTTTTACGTCAAGTAAAAAAAAAGATTGCTGTAATTATAGGAAGTTTCACACTACAGCTGAACACTGGAGCTCATTCACTCATGGTCTTGTATAGAGCAACTTCCAACTGTCATATCCTATGTGTATAACCTTCACACTGCTGTCGAGCAACTTTGAAGTGACTTGTGTTGATCAATATCATGTTGCTGAGCATTCATAGTTTGGCTTAAAACTCTGGTTACTGAACTGCTCTCCTGTCCACTGCACTTCAATACCTAAATAACAAACCCAACCCATTTACTGTAGTTGTGACATTTTTCCAGGGTAGCACACATTTATCAGAGTATCACACCCTTATCAAAAGACAACTCAAACCAACACAATGTGTTCGATCTCTGTGCAACACTTTGTGCACAGCTACTTCAAGCTCAGTATTTATGATTGATGAGATTTTGTGTTAAGTTACTATCCATTAGTGACTCCCAGTAACTGATGATTTGTTTTGTGGGTCTCGAGAATCCTTATTTGCTGAAGATATGAAACATTATACCGCCTCATTTGGTTCTGTGAAACTTGCTCATGTGCTCATCATCTCCTGTTGCTTTTAACTCAGCAACTGGAGACAGAATAGGGAACACAGTGTAATAACAACAGCACCAGTCATCAGAATTGATAATGTTTATCATGGACAATTGTGAAATTACTCTTTCAGCAGTTTTAGATAATAACATGCAAGTCCAGGTAGACTGCATCTATTGTGAACTTACATGGAACTGAAGTTAGAAGTTGGAACAGTTCTGAGGATGCAGAATTGTAATTATATTGGAATTACATGAAACAAATTTAAATATAATGGAGTTCCCTAACTGAAATAGGTGTTGTCAACAATTACAGTACACGCTTTACATTAACAATGGAATGACAGTTCCATTGATCAGAATACTACTTCAAAAGTCAGTAAGGATGCCACTTAATTAATTTGCTGTTTTCTGGAAGCAGTATTCACATGTATTTGAACAGCACTTGTCTCAATTTCCATTGCCTGAAACATACTCAAACTCCGTGCAAAACATGATATCGCACAGATGATCCCACAAAGTGAAATTACATTTAATTTCATGTAATTCAATTCAGCTGCCATCTGTTCCATTGCAATTCATCGATGTAACTGGGATTAATGAGGTCATTCACGAAGTGAAGGTAACTTTGTTGGTGGCCACCTGGAAAAGACCAGAGAAGACCTCCAGTTGGAGCGTTTTTCATAGCTAGCAGGCTTACGACAAAGTCTAAACAGTTCAAAGTTGGATATATGTGCTTTTCATTACCGGTCTCAAACTGCATGTACTTTTTGACTGCTTGTCCATGCAGGGATGGTACCAAAGATTATAATGTTTGCTTCTGGGACTCCTTTTGTCGACTATTACTAAAAAAATTCGACTTTAATGGTTTAATGGTTCCTTGATTTGTGCAGGGCTTGACACTTCTCTTCGTTTTTCATTTCCTCACGCAGCTCTTTCAAGTCCACAAATCAATACATATTCCGTATTTTGGAGGAGAAAGCTCCAGAAACCCTCTCGAAAGCTGCTGTCTCATTATTACTTTTTCCAATAACTAACTAAATGACCATCTTAAATTTAAATACTTTGCATACTTTCTATAGTGTTACACCTGAGGGCGTATAACTGAACTTGGCACGCTCTTGATCAAAACGGGGCGCAGTTAATATAGACGACAAGTTTGCGGTAGTCGTCTGAGCTTTATTTGGTTATGCTTAATCGTCAACCACAACAACAGAGAAAACTCGACGTTACGGTCGTGCAAGCGACTCGCATTCAGACTCTGTTTTGAACAGGGCTGATTTGTTCTGGTCCTGAACGCGCCTCACACAGGACACATGCGCAGTATGAGAAGTTTCAAAGTTGCTTCTTAGGGGTGTTTGAACAGGAAGGCGGACATGTTGGTCGGGCAGTGGGAGAAATCGGGTACCGTCTGTTTCTTGAAAAATAACACCGAGTAAAAAGCGATTTGTGCACGTACCAAGAATCCCGTGGATTCTTTCTTGTATTACGTACGAGCGTCGAACACAGAAACTTTGAGTTGCATCGCGGAAGGAATAAAGTGAATCGTTTTAACGTGATCGTGTTTTAAACTGGTCGAAATTGGGAAGGCGAAGTTTTTCGCCACTTCTACTTTGCAGCTGTCAGACTCGTTTGTCGTTCCATCGGTTGCAAGGGCCTGGCATCGATTTGGATACAGGCCGGGAGTTATGTGGCTGATCTGCAATCCGTTCTTAGCTCAGTTATTGACGTTTTAATAGTTTGTCGTCTGGATGCGAGTCGTCCCGCTTTTCTCATTTTAAATATTCTCCACACTGCTTCATCTCCTCGCGGCTCAGTGAAGGCTGGCTAAGTAATCTATTGCTGCTAGCTACGTTAACGTTATCCTTAGCTACTTTATTTTTTCTGTGTTGCCAAGTTGTCATCATGGACTAATCCTTGGGGAAGTACGTGTTTTCTGAAAATGAGGCTTTTTGTTGATCGACACCCCTTTATACGTAGTAATGAGAGTGAAAAACTGAAAAGATATAAAACCACTCTTTGATCTAACGGCTGCTTGTTGCAAAGTCAACCCAAAGGAAGTCGATAGCAAATTATTTGCCAGCTAGCTAGCTATTAAAGCTAGCCAACACATTTTTCGCCGGCGTGGAACTCAACAGCAAAAATGTCTGCGGGAGAAAGTTTGACGGCTCGTTTTGACAAAATCGATGCCATGTTGAAGGATCCGAAGTCGGAAATTAACACCGACTGCCTCTTGGTAAGTCTTTATACAATATAGAATAAATCTGCCAGCCTCTAAGCCATGCAAGCTAAGCGGAGCTAACACACAAAGCCACTATTTTAGAAGGCTTGTAGCCAACTAACGCTTTATTCTGACTATGTTACACATTATTTCACTCAAGCAGTGTAGTCGCTAGCTCTCAAACGTTAGTTTGCTCTCCTTATATTAAAACATAAGTGGTGGTTCACATCAGGTAATGGTAAGCGAAGTGTAACTTCTGCAGAACTGCAATGAGACACAAATGTAACGTGTTTGTGTAACGTTTTTTTAGTGGCAGACGCGGTGGTGTCCTTTTTTTTTTAAAAGTTTGTGCTGCCACCGAAAGTAGCAGGACATATTAGCATACACACCGCACATTTGCGAGGTTACTTGTTGCTTCTTTGAAGAGTCGAGTGGTTAGGTTAGCTATCCAAACAGAGAAGTGTAACGCAAGTGTTAACATTACTTCCTGATGCGAGGCGTATGAATACTTAAGGTTATTTTAAAAGTTTGTTTATTTCTTGTCCGCTAGTGTAAGCAGCACTTAACTTAAATGTAAGCAGCACTTAAGTGTAAGCAACACTTCCCGATTTCCAAGGATAAATTTCAAGATGAGTTATTTGCCTTTTAGACGCCTAACGTTATTTTATTTATGCCTTGGACAACAGTTTAGGAAGAAGAGATACAAACAGTCTGTATGTTGGAACCTTCGTAAGAATAGGCCTGAGACTGGCTAACGTATTTATGAAGTCAGATATTTGTGTTGTTATGAAAAACCAGAGGTATCTCATAGAACGTAAATAATGAAAACCATTAGCAATGTAGAACAAAAAAAAGCACTGTCGAAAGTAAAGTTTCTGTCAAGCTGTAGTCTTGGCCTGTTCCTGTATTCTAAAATCATCTTTGTGTCTCAGTTAATCTATAAATCTCAAGGTATATGTAATTTTGCCCAGATTATTGATCAGTAGCGGATTATTTCTGGCCATGTGATTGACACGGTAATTGTAGAAAATGCTTCAGAGATTTGCCGTGTAATGATGTCACAGGGCTGATGTGAAACACAAGGGGTCATCCCTACCGGATAGTTTGCAATACTTTTTCATGTAGCACATTTACGTGACTCTGAATATTTTACCTAAGAAACATAACAATGTTTGACTTTTTTACTCGTTTTACAGTTATTATTATTTTACAGTGATTATACCAATTATTATTATCACTTAAAATGTCACTAAATTAGGAGGTAAACAAATTAAATGTAAAGCAAAAGCTGTGATGCCCCCCCCTTTCATCATGATTTCTTTCTTCCACGACTTTGACATAGACAACAAACTAAGTGTTGTCATTCCAAAATATAAAACCAGGTCAGGGAGAGTTCAAGAGCATCTAAGGCCCAGTAGCTCTTAAATGCACCGCTGAAATATGTGACAGATCATTCCAGAGTGACATCTGAATGGCTGTTAAATTTGATTTGATTGAAGCATTTATTTTGGCAACCAGTTGGTAACCAGGCTTCCAAGTAAACAGCTTGACCAAACCCTTGCTGTAAGCTTAATGTATGAAGTTTGTGTGGCTGGAGTCAGTGACTATGTTTGATCATATTGGAACCTGTACACCTTATCTCTTACATATTTTTAAATGATAGTTCTGCCATTACAGTAAACAGGGGATATTCAGGTGACTGTAATCACTCAGACTTTGACCTCCTGAAACTTGACTACCGACGCAGTGCGTGATCTTGGATGCAGTTGAGAAAAACAGGACTTTGTTGGCCAATAAGCTTTGAGAAACTGTTTCAAGAGCTGTCAGATGTAGGCTAATTGTTTTGTTCCTCCTCAGTATTTTTACAGACTGTAAGAGCATTGTGGGGTTTTTTGTTTTTATTACAACCTGTGTGTGTGTGGTCTTTGTAAGTGCAGTGATTTTGAAAACTCCACACCCACAGCATTTTAATGAGGTAAAGAATCTTTCTCGATGCTTGGTTGTCATCGAGTGTTTTCACAAAGTAAAGTTTCCCAGATACTGGCCGATACCATTACAACTGGAGTGGATGGCAGCAGATGTTGTGTGAGGACCGTGTTCCTGAATGCTCATTACACAAAGAGGCCTGTGTAGTCCACAAGTCAAATTCAACGGCACACGATGCAGTGAGGAGCCCATCTGGACTGCTGAGCTGATAGTACATTATTGGACTGATTAGCCCATGGCCCCCCCCCAAAATAAGTTTTTATGAACGTTTTTGCTTAAAATTGCAGTAGGCGTGGGAAGTATTGAGCATATTGGAACTGCCAGTCACCAAGCAGACACTGTGTTTTTGATCATTCTTGATCCCCCCCACTTTTCACTTGTATTTTTCAGGGGTTACTTATAGTAGATAGGGAGGTTTAACTCAATCCTGGAGGAACTGCAGGATTTATTTGTTTCTTTAATAATTAAAACTGGAAGTGTCAAGTCATAAACAGTAATCATGATCAGTAGCATGCCATCTAAAGTCTTTTGGTTCCATTCAGCTACCATGTTTTGTGTGTGAAAATTGCCAGCCATTTAGAACGACCCGACGAACAAATAAGGCCTTATTTGGGGAAAACTACTCATAGAGAGGGGAGCAGGCTCAGTTTTATTCATCTGAAACATTCAGATTCTGGCCTGTTACAACTTGAACAGTTTCATCTGTAGCCCTTCACTTTGCCTGTGTATCTGCCTGTGCTAAAGCTCCTCCGGCTGGAGCTGCTGGAGACAGGATTGGTTTGAGGAGAATGCACACACAGGAGACTACGCCCCCAGGTTGGAGTATGGGAGTGAGACTCATTCAAGGCCTGCTGTGGCTAAGGTTAGGGCCCGGACTGTAAATGCTGTAGGCAACTGAAGGGGAAGGCTGCTCTCTGTGCCTCTGTGGCTTGTCTGATCAGGCCGTCTGGACTCACCTGAGCTTGTCAACTGTGCTTGCGCAGAGCAGAGGTTTCTTTTTATCACGGATCATTCTTTCCCACCGCAGATCTCTGCTTGCTCTTGACATAGCTCATCAACTAATTATCAAGCCCTTGATTAGCTGAAGTGGGTGTGTTAGATTAAGGAGAGATCTGAGACTCTCAGAGTTGTGCTTCTCCAGGAGCAAGATTCGCCACGGCGAAGGGTCAGAGAGACTTCCAAGCCAGGCTTCTACAGTCAGTTTCTGTTAGGAGTCGAGAGATTAAAAATAAAAGATCTTTGTTTGTGCTTTTCAGCACATTCTTAAAAAAGTCACAGTTTCCTTTCTTAAAGCCACGTTTGGAAAGATTTCTTTGGAGTTGTGTCTAGAGTACAGGGCTCTTCTTAGTATGAATTTCTACTTCAACTGTTTGTGTTATAATAACCCGGCATCTGAGTAAGCAAACTCCTCCAGCTTTGTTTGCTTTGGCCGTGCGTTAGTTAAGCACAATGGCTGAAAACATTTTTTTTAAACTCCTAACATTAGACTGGCAGTCAGACTTTGAATATGAATGGTTGCCTTACCCTAACCCTGTGCTTATCAAAGGGGCGGGGCAGCCCTGTTCAAATAAAGACCTATAGGAAGCCTTTTTGAGTTTTCCTCTGCCTACATAATTGCATTTCTGTTACATAGGATGTGCAGACAACAGATAACGGCTGTTGTCGAATGGCTTTGCAATCGGTTTGTTTGTCTCTCTCGAGATTGCTAAAAGCCTTTTGTGCAGATGGAAATGCCTTTCTCCAGCCGTGAAACTAATTAGCTTAATTTGTAACTTGCTCTGTTAGCAGGCCAGACTCTGATAATGTATTCATTAACACTCTCCTGAGTTTGGTGGATCTTGCGTGGTTAAAAGTCTAAACGGTCTTATTTGACCTTGGCTTAGTGCCTGTGTTTTGACTGAGTGGTTTGACTGATTTGTGTATGCAGAAGGCCTGGAGAATTAGAATATACTGTTGCCACGCAGTTATCAATTTGAAGTTAGCTGGAATGGTTCTAAAGAAAGAAACATTTTCCGAGTCCATGTGGGCTGGTCTCTTCCGAGGAGAGGCACAAATCTAAAAGCCATTAGAGGAGAGTTTTCGGGATCACTGACGTGTTTACGATGCCTCATGTATCAGCGCTGTAGCTCCTTATCCCTCCACCTCACAGCATGGGAGATTTTGCCCCAGGACATTCACTGCTTGTCAGCCGTCCAGCTTTGTTGCCACAAAATTAGTGGCATTGTTTGACACCAGCGGTTGTTTTGTCTCCCGGGCCTCCCACCCTACTCATGAACAAGGTCCTCAGCCCTGCGTTCACCCAGCCACATTCTGAATAGCAATGATCTGCAGAGAATACATCCCAGCCTACTGAACACAAGACTCCTTTTTTTTTCTCCTCCCTCCCTCCCTTTAGAAGTCTCTACTGATCAATGAATGGAGTCCTTTGGTCTCTTTCTCCTCCCCACCCACACTTAAATCAAATTCCATACTAATCAAATAAGCTCTTGTCTCAGACCTGCATGAAGTGCTGTGTATGCTAGTGTCCCAGTGCTTTCTTCTCATGTGTAGGAACTCTTGTATCTTTAGGTGCATAGAGCTGAGTGGTACAAAAAGAAAAAGAGTGAATCATGAAGACAGGAAGATTCCTTGAGCATCAAATAAAAAAGAAATGATATTCAAACTTGAGTTTTTTTGTCCTGTGTCAAATACTGTTTTCATGCAGTGTCTTCAGCAGGTATTTTCAGAACCAAACCAGTTGAATGGCTGTTTCAGCCCAACCAGTTATCTGTGCTCTACCCTGAGGTTTAACAATGAGCACATTCCAAAAAGTAGGCAGGAACAAGTTGAAATTTGACACACACACACACAAACTTTTGTATCTGGTGTTTCCACCAGACAAGTTGAATTATTTGGTCATCCGGAGAAGAGGACGTAACTATGGGATGTTTGCACGGTGCTCTAATGGTGCTACGTGACACGTGTCTGAATGTGTGACAGCACTTTTTTGTCAAAATGCCTTGTAGCCTACCCTAATTCTAACTCCAAACAGTCTCTTGTGTAGAAATTATTGGAATAGTGGTGTTTATTTTTCTTCTGAGTCTGATAAAGTGTGGCCTCTGACTGACGCACAGCAGGCTTGTATTAGACGACTGTAGTGCTGTGTTTGAAAACTGAAGAAACTGGCCCTCATGAAACATCCAGTACCATCTACTCAAGTGTCACATCCCACCTCCATAGGAATCCATTCAGTTAGTTTATTTGTGTTTTATATTCGGTAATCTCGTTTTAAATGGCCGGTAAACACTGGCTGTGCTCTAGCGGTGCCTAAAGCAGGCTTCGCTTCCCAATGCATGAGCAGAAATTCTCTTCTCTCGGAGAGTGCTCTCTCTTTTCTGAGCTTATCTCCAGCCTGAAGCCTTTTCTCTGTGTGAATCATGAGTGGATCTAATCTGTGTCCACCCGTCCTCCCCCAGGCTACCGCAGGACAGTTGCCCAGGATAACTGCTCTGACACTGACATAACCAGACAAATTTACGCTTTACGAGACACGTGGCCCACGCTTTTACTTCACCACGTCTCTGGACCTCTGACTCTTTTTTTTTTTTTTTTTTTTTTTTTTGGATCGCCTTCTCGAGTTTTTAGTGGTTTTGTACCAGTCGTCAAAAACATGACACTTCCGCCATGACTTCACATGCTCCAGTTTTCAGTGCCGTTAGCGGTGGAGGCTGTGACGACACTGAATGTCCGTATAAACACATTCTGAAATGTCAAATGAGTGTAAAAGCATGGTGGTGTTGATGTTCTCATTTGCTGGCTTTGGAGGAGGGGTGAAGCAGCGACTTTGACTGCTGGTCAGGATGGGAAGCTATTCTCACTTTGCTAGCTGACTAAACTGCCAGGCATGGGTGTACATGCTGAATCTCAAACTACAGACACACACACAAAAAATTGGGGAATATTGGTTTGCTGAATTAAAGTGTCAGAACAATCCTGTGAACAAATGGGGACATTTGTCAACAGGAGTGAAGTTTCCTGTCATATACCACACCAATAAACAGCTTTTTCCCCCAATTGTGGTGGTATCTGAATCACCTCAAAAAACATTGAACCAAGCACATACTAATTTCTGATGTTAAAGGCCATGCTCCACTGAAAGGTTCTGGCCAAGTACAGCTATGTAAGTATCTTGTACTTAAATTCCTATTGTTTGTTGAACATAGAGGGCCTTGTCAATTGCCTTAGTGTAACTGATGGTTGTTTGTTTTGTGACTTCTTAGTTTGAAGTGTAGGCAATCTTTGATATTGCTTTTGTGTGGAATGGGCAGGTATCAAAGGTTTAAAACTGATGTATCATTGAGTTCCAGGTGCAGGGAAGACTGAGACATGGGTTGGTTTTCTTTCAGGCGTCAGAGAGAGCACAGGTTGACTGCTTTCTGTAGTGCTGGAAGCTTAGTCAGCTCCAAAATGATTGGCACACTTTGAGAATGAATAGAAAGCCCCATCTAAGACTAATAATAGTTGCACTGAGAGCTGGCCGTGTATTCCCAGCATGTGGAATCTTTTGTGCTTTATCAGTGTGCTAATGAAAATCCATTGGTTCATTATGGAGTGTGTCTTAAGTTATGCATCACAGAACACCCCAGGGACAGTAGCAACCAAACAAGCCCAAAACATCAACAGCCCACAGTTGCTAAGAGGTTCTGTTCTCTGTGAATGTCTTCGGACCGACAGAACACACAGGCAAATGGATTTGGACTCGTCAGAATGTGTCAGGCTCTGGAGTCCAGTTGCTTTCATTTGAAAGCTGCTTTTAGTTAGCGCTTTCTTTTGGGAAAATCTCAAGATGCAACCAAAATCTGCTTGTATTCTGCTGGTTTTCAGCCTGATTTCCAATCAAGTTTAGTTTTGTCAAGTTTCAGCTGTGTGAAACTGCCTTGTCATGGTTTCCCTTTGTGTAGTGTTGAAGTGCGATTGGATCTCCCAGCGAGGAGTGGTGCATTTGGCTGTGTAGCTGAGATCAGAAGTAGGGCTGGGCGGTATGGCCTAAAATTTATATCTCGGTATAACTTGAAGCACGGGCGGTAATGGTACATATCACAGTATATTCATTTCTTTTTAAAATCTCAGTATAAACGCTTCTGAAGGGGTAAAGCACTGGTATTGCAACTGCATGGCAGCTATTACTGTACTCTTAACTGTATTACCAGGACATATTTCACATAGAACAGAGGTATTTTAAGAACAAGTGCACAGTGATGGCATTTGTTATGTCGGTCCACTGCTTACTTTTTTTCTCGTAGCCTAAGCACAGCCTTTAGAGAATGCCTCATTTAGTCGATAGATTAATCGATAGAGAAAGAGTCGTTAGTTGCAGCCCCAGCAGCAATCACGTAGTTATATTAAAGAAGAATATTTCTCATAATGACTTGAAGCATTTTAGAGACCAAAAAGGTACATTCATAAAAATAAATGTACAGTGCGTCGGTTTAAAATATTGATGTTGACGCGCATTCAGCGTGGTTCTCATTCACATAAAGTTGGGGATTCACCATCTCAATGTCACTTGCTTCGCTGGATTTGCACACGATTTCACCCCCATACAACCTGAATGAGAAAGAAGTGAAATTCGCTGCAATGGCAACATACTGTGAGGGCTCTGCTGATCAGCACAGTATAGTCAAAATCCATACCGTAGAGCAAATTCATACCGGTGTGCTTTCTATACCGTTTGTACTGTCCACCCCTAATCAGAAGGACAGTGAGTATGACAGTAGTCGTGTGAATCTGTGTCACTTACTCATTCCTGAGTGTCGACACGAAAAACAGTATCCATAATAGGTCACTAAACAGTATTCCAAATCAAGGAAGATACAAGTTTCATAATATTCTCACTAAGTGTCATTTTGGAATACTTTTTGTTGGTTTATACCAATATAACTAAATTCCCGATTGGTTCTTATGACTTAAACCTTCACAGAAGTTTGTTGAGGGCAGTAGGCTGCGTTTGTTGAGCTCTCTGTCCACTCAGCCTCGTATCTGTGTTTAATAGGTCAGCTTGCTCTTGGAGAGTAAGTCTTGGTCAAACAGGCCTGTGTCCGGCCAGCCCAGGATTCTCTGTCCCTACCTAGTTTCACATGAATGCCTCTGTGCTGGGACCATTCAGTTATATTTTGTGACAGTCTGTTTCTCTGACCTGGGCCTCGTGAGGAGGTGGAGTGCTCTGCTTGGTTCCGCTAGTGTTCAGTATACGTCTGTACCTTTTACTCAGACGGGTGTGGGAGGGGCATGTGATGTTCTCAGTGAAAATAAAATGCCGTAGCATCAGTGCTCCAGCAGAGCTAAAAGATCAGTCCCTGTTCCCTTAGTATGATTTGTGCTGTATTTATGATGTGTAAAGCGTGTGAAGAACAGCAGTCGGTATTGTTTAAGATCTTTGGTCAGCTGATGTAACAGTCACGTTGAAGAAGTGAGCGGATTGGCACACATGGCAGGTCGTCACTCAGGCTGGATTCAGTCAGCGTGGACTGAAGGAAGACTTTCAGCTATTGTTGACAGGATGTCACTCCCCGCAATTGTTTTGTTTGCTTGGCACCTTGTGAAATCTTTGGTCAAACAGGTTTAAGACACTGGGTGATGTGAGCTGAAGTGGACTGATGAACAATATTTTTTTAATTCTTAAAAAAATTATAGCTAAACCTGCATGTGTGTGTGACTGAATTGTGTGTATTTAAATCCTTAAGATGTATCAGTTGCTTTCAACTAGCCACTATTCATACTGAAGTTAAATTTGTATGTGGCTTTAAGCAACAATTCAGCAGCAAGATGAGCAGATGAGTGGCTGTCCGGATTACTGACAACAGTGTGGTAATAGATGAACATCTTTGGCCTGTCCTTTTATTAAGCATCACTAATTCTTACCAGTTAAACCTACAAAGACGTTGGTTCAGACGCTGCAGTGTTCTGCCTTCATTTATATAGATATAGGAAAAGCTCAGTTAAAATGAGCTAGGGCTTGTATGAAACCTTATTGTTATTATCGGGTCACGTAGGGTTTTTTTTTTTTATCCGAATATGGAATAAAAATATAACCGTCAGTGTGGAGAAAGTTTGGAAATCCCTTAATGAGTACCGTATGGCAGATTTAATCTCATTTGTCCCCCAAATAAGGGCATATTCAAATACTACAGTTCTCATTGAATCAGGCTCCAATATTGCATTAACATTACGTGTACTAGAAAATATTGGGAACCAGTAAGTCAGCAGATCACTGTGTCAGCTGGTTAATCTTCACGGCCAGGCTTTCTTAATATCACTTCATAATTTTCGCCTTGTATTTTGAATGCTACTGTGTTAGCTCATCTCGCTCTTGCCATATCACCATCACGTCTACCTGAGGCTAAGGATAATTTACTCGCATGTTTTCTCTGATTAAAAAAGCAGTCAAAATACACAACGTGTGAGTCACTCTGTGGCATCAGTCAGCCTGCGGGAGTGCCTCTGGCTTCATTAGGCTCAGAGCGCTCTCAGCACACGGCCGTGTCTTTACCGTCAGAGAGAACGCCAGCAACAAACTGTCCCCATGCGGAGTCCACGTCGCAGGTCTGACATCGATGGAGCGCAGACTCCTGTAATAATGAATTATAGAGGCAGTCGCAGGCTGCACCTCTGCTCAAAGTCAGTTGTGTGTGGCTTTTCCCACAGAGGACTGTGACAGCTTGAAACACACAAGTGGTCCCTTTTTAGGGAGGGAGCATGTTTAAAAATTGACAGAAGATGATTGTGAAGGATCACAGGATGCCAAGGAAGATTAAAAAGAAAGAAAGAAAAAACAGTAATGATCAAGAGCAGTTGACTGTTGATACTGACAGTAAAGCCAACGGTTTGGGCGTCAGTTTCAGGCCAGCAGCAGCAGCGTAGCAGTGTCTTAAAGGTGAGGGTGGCCGCTAGTGTGGAAGTTCAAGGTCTGACCACAGGAGACTAATGCATAGCGCACATTCTTATAAGTACTGAACGAATACAAGCACATTGAAATATGCTGTCAGCTAAATAAATGTAATTAAACTAAATAAATACATTCTCATGAGAACACCCATCAACGCCAACCCAACCCCCCTCCGGCCAGCTCATGTCACAAGTTTTAATCCGTTGTTTAAGACACAGCTGTTTTTCTTGCCTTTCATCTTGGAATCATTTGAGTTGTATATTTTGTCTCCAACTCTTTGCTTGATCAAGTCAGCATGCTTCTGGCGTGCGTGACCAAGACTTGTTGTGTCTGTATTCTGTAGTCATTTTTGGAGGTGAACTGCCTGTATATCCATCAAACAAGATAACACCGTCTGTCAGCATAAATCAAATTGAGATGACCATGTATTTACATTCACAGAGCAATGCTTTTGTGAGGTTAATTGCACAATAGTAAGTATTGATTGCCATTTGAATGATATTTTGTCTACTGTGTTGGTCTACCCCACCTGCTTGAGAGAGTATGTTTTGCATACATTTCTTCATGTTGAATTCATATTTATGAAATGTTAAAGAAAAAAAGTCATGTGTCCTGGGAATCTTCTCAGAGTTCCAGGCCTTTTTTCTGCAGCTCTTCTGCAGCACATGATCTTTATTTAATGAGCACGATCTGATCCTCTAAAAACAAACAAATGAGGAGACTGTAACAGCCCGATAACCTTTTAACACTGAACCACCAAATCCAGAAGCAGTGCGACTATTTCTATGAAAAAAGAGACCCCCCAGATCAGCGTGCATTAGACTGTACACTCTATATCAGAACTTTCATCAGCTTTGCAGGGCCGTGCTTGGGACAGAGGATGAAGGACTTCTTTGTGCCTGGTTGGAGATGTTGGGTCCCTTTTCATAGAGCAGTGACTTTGGTGCCCAAATTTGGTTGGAGTTGGAGTGTGAGTTGGCAGAAGGTAATGAGAGGTCCAGCCCTTAGGCCTCGTTGGTTCCCTAGCATTGGCATTCAGTTGGAAAGAGTCGATGTGGTTGGGTTGCCCATGGAAAGTTTAACTTTGAGATGTCTGGAAAAAGTTTTTTGGGGTCTTTTTTTCCCTCTCATGGTTTAATAAAAATAATTGCTGTTTTTCATGGCAGGAGCAAATTTTTCACTTTTCAGTGCCATGCTAATGAAGACAGTGGAGCAAATGCAGGAATTTAACAGATAACTCTTTTTAAGTCATCACAAATCCACTGAAACATCCAAGGAAAGTTTTTTTTTCTTTTCCTTCTGAAAATCTGCAGAAGAAATTAGTAGATAACTCAGCAGATAAATATGTGGAAATTTAGGGGGGTTTTTTTTTCGTTTCCTTTTTCATTTGAAAGTCTGTAGCTTCCATGGGCAAACTGTTTAAGGCTGATGTCTTTAGATGGTCTCATATCTACATAAAGAAACTGGAAAATGCTTGAATGTGGAGACAGGCGGATGAGTATTTAAGAATATCTGTTTAGAATTTTCCTACAATCTGGATTCCTGAATAAATGTGTTTCAGACACTGCCCAGTGATAGCCCTTTCGTCGTCTAAATGTCGTTTTTTGACATTCACTTCAAAACAGAGTAGAATCTCTCTAACAACATGGATCAGCTCTTCCTGTGTGAACAAATACGTCAGTACATACGCAATACTCCTTTACTCTAATTTTAACGATATTAACTGGAAAGATCTTTGATGAGGTTGAGGTTGGCAGTATGAAAAGGAATTTTTTTATTTTTAGGTCACTAATTTTGTTTTATTTTGACTACCAAGTAAAGAAAATGCAACAGTAGATCCTCAGAGGGAACAAATCCAGAGGCAAGAGGAAGATTGTTTCAATCATTTGATAATTGTCTCTCAAAGGACCAGTTCTTTGTTTGCCTTAGTTAAAACCGTCAGGGGAAAAAGAATGGATTTGTACATTTTTAAGGATGTACTTCCAGGCCTGGTTTTCTGTGACCTTTCTAAGTTCAGGTTTAAATAGCGATCTCCAGAATTATTCATCATCTTCATCGGGCTTCAGTCTGGGCTGAACTACAGCCATTTGTCATCATCTCACCTTTCATTCAGGGGCTCTGCTCAATTTCCTCTGCTGGGCAGTGCATTTCAGAGTTCAAGTTGAAGTTTGAACCAAAAACCAGTTGTGTAAGGGAATGATTCAGGAGACTGAAATGAAAGGAACAGCAAAAAAAAAAAAAAAAAACTGTCTCTAGAGCACCATCACAGCAATTAAGAACTAGATCAGGCAGTTCCTCCAAAACAGCATGTCTGATATTAAGAAGACTGCTGATCGAGGAAGCTTCCGGAAGGCAAGCAGCAGCATTCAGATACAGGCTTTTTATGGGCTCAGTCAGTATTGCTCCAGTGGGGTGTGTAACAGTCATATTTAATGTCCCCCCCACAGTTCTGCTGTTGCCACGGTGAAGAGTTCAACCTAAACTGTTAATAAGCATCCGGACACAGGTAGTCATGCATCAGTCGCAGCTCAAGGCTAAAGAGCTCACAGCCACGTTCAAGGTATTCGAGAACATCTAGCTATTCGCGCATCAGCCATCCAGCCATTCTTTCACACTTTAGACGCTTCGTTTGACTTTTCTCCTCGGTCTCTGATGTACTTTCATAAAGGATTGAGATTCAGTTTAGCCTGCACGGAATTCTCCTAGCTCGTGAGACATCTGTGGTGCAAGCGCGCGGTTATTTGAGATGATATAAGAGCAGTCGAAGCTATGATGTAATGTTTCTCTTTTTCCCCCTCAAAGTGTATCCCAGATGTGTGGATCCTAAAGGTGCTGTTTGGCTTTTATGAGCGTGAATAGAGGGAGGTGCCGGAAAAAGGTGCAGGGGAGTCACTGGGGCTTGAGACAGAGCGCGACAGTGTTTGTGCATCGCTGTTTGGATGTTTAAACATTACGCAGTTTGGACTCACCAAACATTGCTGTGAGGCTCTCAGCATCGTGACTTTAAATAGCTTTATCCCACCCCACCCCACCCCCCGTCTCTATTCACTGATTCTCAATTAAGCATTTAATTTTACCCCTTTTTTTACCTTGTTTGTTTAAGGGCTCTCATATTCTCTTTGTTCCTTACTCCAGAACTCTGCTGAAAGGTTCTGGGTTTTTTTTGTGATGTGGTTTTTTGAATTTTTATGAAAGTTATCATAAGTGACAAACAGGATGTATCCTGTTGTCAATAGGTAGGTAGGTAAACGCACATGTTGTCAATAGGTAGGTAGGTAAACGCACATGGAGGCTTGGCTATAATGTGCACAGACAGTCTTGTTTCTCTGTCAGCATTGGAAACACTCAGGATCACATATCCTGTGTGTTATGGGATTAACGGTCGAGAAATGTGACATCAGCTGTGTTACGTAGGTGAGGGTTGTCCTCACACTCTAGTGGGAGATCTCAGGTCACCACACTGTTCTGTGTGCCTGGATGTAGTAAACATAAACACTTCTCCTTCTCAAAAAAAAAAAAAAAAAAAAAAGCACGTCTCCCTATTTTCTTGTTCAAAGGTATCATGAAAAGGCAGTTTTATCTACAGCTCAAGGCTTTTTTGGTGGTGTTGTTTTTTATATGCCCTTTTGTTGACTAACCGCTTTTCACTGACACTCATTAAGAGGCCTGTTTAAATCTAGTCGTTCTTGGCGTATACATCTGATCTTGTCGGTGCACCGCTGTTGTTTCTGTAGTTGTAACCACTTACTATGCCTGAACCCAGAAACACTGAGTTGAAAACACCAAACATACTTAACTCTTTTTGCTTTTGTGTGTTGGGCATGCCTGTCAGGTGGTCCTTGTTTACAAGTCACCCCTGTAACACATACATGTCCACTCTGTTCTTTTCAAAGATGTCCCAAGGTTGCTGCTGGTTTTTTTTTTGTTTTCTTTTTGCTTTTCTTGTTTTTCAGTCATCAGCCTTATCCTCCCTGTTGCAAGCAAAGTTCTGACTCACGAGTGCTAATTGAAAATAAGGCCTACTTTGTGACTTTGTATTTGCTCCCCTCCCCTCCCCACCCCAACCCTCCCCTCCCCTACTTTGTGAAGAAGTTGTTTGGCTACATTCTTAAAATAGCGCTCTGACGTGTATGGTCCTGCTGAGGAATGCGAGTGCGGCTGTCCAGAGTTCTCTGCGGCAGGAAGTTATGCAAACGTGCATTGCTGAGCACAGAGCTGTGTGATTACCATCCCGGATTCACAGTCTTTTGTGCACAGTCTTTTTTTCTTCTTCTTCTTCTTTCTTTTTTTTTCCTCCCGTTGTTCTTTTGTGTTTTCTTTTCTTTCTCCCAAGGCCTCAGGTTGTCGCTTTTTCTGTTAGTTAGTTTTTCTGTTAGATAGTTTCGTGCTCTGCTCTCCTCTGTCTTACACTCCTTCACACAGAGGATGCAATTTTTTTTTCTTTCTTTGTCTTTCTCTTTGTTTGCCTTTGCGGCCTTCATGTGCGTCGCTGTTGTTCAAAACCTGCTCCCCCTCCTTGCATAATCACAGACCCCAACTTCAGCTCAAGTCTGGCTCTGGACTGCCTTGCTGCATCATATAAACTGCTTCTTCCCCGGTCACATCTTAGTCGCCAGAGCAAATGCAGAGAGTCTGCGGAGACCACGTCTCCTGAGGATGTCCTGCTCTCTGTTCATGTCTGTGAGCCAAATTCATCTGGAACACAAACTGAGTCTACTTGGCTTGAAAGGGCATCCCCCTACTCTCAAGCCGCGTTACGGTCTGAAAACCTAATGTCAAAGCACAGCCTTTCAGTTGAGGGATTAAAGAACGTTTAGAGAGATCTCGACATGTAAGTGATGATAAGAAATGAACAGCTGTATTAAATACTAAGAGAACAGAAGTGTCCGCAGTAGTGTCCCAGGCGGAAAAACCACAGCGCTCTTTTGGAGCACTGCCGGAGGCAGAGTATCCTGATTGTGTGAGACACAGTAGATTAGAGTAGATTAGGATTAATTCCACAGATGTCATTTTGCCACCGTTGTTTGGCTATACTTCCACAGTGTCTGGGGAGCTCATTTCGCAAACAACGGAAAATCGAGCGATGAACAGTGGTTTGCGTGAGACTGGTGTGTTTGATCCACAGATGTGTTATTCGGATGAACAGTCAATAGAATGTGTTCAGGGAGATTGGATTTGCGGTCCAAGGTTGAGAAGGACAGGTGCGCTACTCGGGATGGCGAGAGGACGGATTGTCAGAACATAGGCATTTTTCAGATCATAGAGATGCAGACCACTTACAGATGGGTTGTGTTTGTCTTGCCAGAAACTGCACGTGTCATTTCACAGAATGAATTAGAGAAATTATTAGATTTGTTTGTGCCATGTCCCATACCCAAAGGCCTTTTGGTACCTCTGACCTTTTTTTATTTTTGTTTGTTTGTTTTTAAAGAAGTGATCTGTGAAGTGGGAACGGAAAACGCCAGAAAACCTTTGGCCAGTTCTCTGTGTGGTCACTGAGCTGGTGAATGAAGCTGTTGAACTAACAATTCCCCATTTACTCCACTTCTCTTTCATGACTTCTCAAACCCTGAAAGTTTTCCTTTTTTTTAATCTGATGTGTATCTGCACGGGCAGCTACTGGCCATTTTGATCCCTACCTTTTTATCCTTTGGAACACCTGCCAGGTACCGTGAAACCCGGACTTACATGTGTTGTTTAATCGAGCAGAAAGACAGAGGGGAGGATTTTTAGGTAAAAGTGTCATTTACTGTAAATTAGAGTTATTGTGTTATGTGACAAACTGACGTTGCTTTACCTGAGTGTTGCCTGTGTCTGGGGAAGAGGCTCTTTGTGTCTTTGTATCTGTGTGTTTGTAAAGGAGCACAAGAGTGCAGAGTCACCAAAAAAAGGCCAGGAAATCCAGTATTAACGGCTAAATTCAGGACACACCGTCATCCTTAGGATATGCATTTATATCCTCCCAGTTTGGACATTGTAATTGGCCGTGATCTCTCGAATCTCCCGGCAACACACAGTAGTCCCTTCACTCCTTGGGACTAAGGCCAAGACACAGCTTCCTTTAGCGCACGTGAAGTCAATCACTCCCTTTTCCACGGTTCCAGTTACGCGCTATCTCCAAGCAACAGAACGCCCTTGAAGTGGAGAGTTATTCTGAAGTCTGTATGAGTGTCCTGAGCAGAGAGCCGGGGCATTGGGGGAGGGGGTGACTCTGGGCAGCTTGCCTGCCTAAGGGAATGCAGTCAGCATTTGCCACACTCAACCAGCTGTGAACCACACACACACACACAAAGCACCTTTACAACGACGCTGTCTCGCCTGGGTGTGGCAAACCCACTGATTTTTTTTTTTCCCCCGAATCAAGGCAATAGCTGTTTTGTTCCTTTTGGCCAAACTTGTTTTTAAAATGTACTCTGGGCTCTCAGTTTTGTCATGTTTACTTGCATCTTTTAGACCCTTGTACGTTGGCGGATGCAGACCTTAAAGTCTGTTGCCTTTTGTCGGTTGTAAGAGTTGTTATTTTATTTTGTAAGCATAAACGGTCAGAAGCAAAGGAGTTTCCCATGAAACCACAGTGTAAATCACCATGTCCCCCAGTGCTCTCTAGCTTTATTAAACTCATACAGTTTTGAGGGTGGGGTGGGGTGGGATGGGGGCTCCGGGGGGAGATGAAGTCCTGAGATCTGAGGGTGACTGGAAACTTTCCAGAAGCATGCTGGCTCTATTCAGCGCTCCATATACAAACATTCACTGCTCAGCGGTCAGACGCTGATTTTTGGCTCTTTTTTTTTTCTTTTTACTTTTTCATTAGCTAAGAGCACAAATAGCCTTTACCGCTTCCTTTAGCTCTTCTTCAATACTGTACTCTGTCTTCATAACAATGTGCCATGGCTTTGGACCTGGGCTGGGCTGGGGTAGACCAGGATGTCCACTCTGGAGCTGTCTTTCAGTTTTAGGAGATCCCCACCCCTACGCCCCTGGTAACGCATATTAGGTCATCCCTCTCATTCTGCTCTGTAAAGCCTTAAGAGAAGAACAGGCTACTCTGTTTGCTTTCTTTTATTTGGATGAAGTCATCCACGTTAACATGACATGAGGGTAATTAAATTGAGCTATAATCATTCAGGCGGAGAGAGAGACACAGAGAGGGAGAGTATGGAGTAGCCTTCTAGTGCCCGATATGCTGTTGCACACTAGACACTAGAAAACAAAAGGGAAAGGTTTGGATTGTATGTTGAAATGGTTTAAATGGACATATATGAGGGGAAGAGCAGCTTGGAACATGAGGTTATACTGCAGAAGTCTCTGTCAGCATGCAACTTTAAAAACAGCAAATTGTTTCTCTGATGATGATGATGATTGTGAATGTAAACTCAACCCTGTTTTGTTCTCTGTATTTCTCTTATCTGAAACCTTGAATTGCTTTTGTCTTTCAGGATGGTTTGGATGCTCTGGTTTACGATCTCGATTTCCCAGCCTTGAGAAAAAACAAGAGCATCGACAACTTCTTAAACAGATGTAGGTACCCTCTCTGACATGTCACATTGTCTTGTCAAAAAAAACAAAAACAAAACCATGATCCATGTTCCTGATGTGGAACTGGGCACCCTTAGCTGGGCTGGAGTGGCAGTGTGTTTTCGGGGTCATTGTCCCTGCCAGCCTGGGACACCAGTTTGTCTGGAACTCACTATCGCTCTTAACAAAAGGCCATTCAGGACACGGCTGGTGACGCAAATGGCGTCTCTCATGCTTTTCTCTTTCCCTGTCCGTCCATTCTTGCTTTTCTCTTTCCCTATCTGACCGTCCCTGCTTTTCTCTCTCGCCTCCTGTCTGTCCATCTTTGCCTGTTTCTCTCTTGCCTCCTGTCTGTCCATCTTTGCCTGTTTCTCTCCCTCTCTTTCCATCCATGCTGTTCTCTCTCTCTCCTTGTCTGTCCATCCTTGCTGTTCTGTCTCTCCCTCTCTGTCCATCCATGCTGTTCTCTCTCTCTCCTTGTCTGTCCATCCTTGCTGTTCTCTCTCTCCCTGTCTGTCCATTCTTGCTGTTCTCTCTCTCCCTATCTGTCCATCCATGCTGTTCTCTCTCTCCCTGTCTGTCCGTCCTTGGTAATGGTTCAGAGTATCTGTCGTCCCAGCAGAGCAGTGTTGTTGTTTGTCATATATTAGCTGTGTGTGTTTATGTGTGTGTGGGAATGCTTGAGGCTGCATGATTTTTAGGTATGTACGGATTTTACTCACCTGTTTCCTTCTCAGCAACTTGCTTGAGTAGAAAACCACACACATTATTGGTTTATCCAGAAAATGGATTGATATACTTACAGGTCAAACTGGTCGGCACTTGGGCTTACCGCCTCATTAAGTACCTGTGCCTTTGTGCAAACTAGAGCAGGCGGAATAAGAGTCCACTATAGCACATGTAGTCTAAACCTTTGTGTGTTTATTTATTTATTAGGGCTGTTACCAACTCTGACAAAGGATTTTCTTGGTCAGCCAAAGACCTAATTTATAAGTTAAAGTCCACCCAGCGGCCCTGGAAAAGGGCTAATAAATTCAGAACATAGTATCCATGAATGTCAGTTACACCAGTGGTTCTCAACTCCAGTCCTGGGGGCCCACTGTCCTGCACGTCTTTGTTTTAACTCTTCATTATCACAATTAATTGAGCTAAACTAGGACTTGATGATTAAGTGATCGGTGGAATCAGATGTGTCTGTCCTGAGTTAAAACAAAGACATGCAGGACAGTGGGCCCGCAGGACTGGAGTTGAGAATCACTGAATTACACCATAGAGCTTAAAATTGTTTGCACCTTAAATGAAAGCTTTAATTTTGCCATATATGTTATTAAAGATGGTTTTGTTACATTTTGTACGGTTATTAATTGATGAACGTAGTAGGATTGGGCGGTATCAAGGTATTACGGTATACCGGGGTATTTAGAAATCCCGAAGGTATGATTTTCAATACCGTCAAAAATACAGACATTCCTCTTTCTATTGAACCGATATGAAAATGCTGTATTGAGGTAGGGTGACCAGGCATCCAGCTTTGCATTGTACTGAACAGTATTTGACCATTTGTCTCGCATCCCGCATATTGAGATAATGTCCTGCATTGTCACTGGTTATTTGGTTTTTAATTGTGAGAAATAAGAACACACATGTTCTTAAGAAATAATTCTTTTACCCACTGGCACATGAGTCACTTATGCCGTTATGCCACGTAGTTTCTACTCTATTTAATAGCACTACGTCAAAAGCAGCAACCTGCCTCTTAAAAATGCAACACAGCCAAGCTTTTCTAAAAACCTAGCTCTCATCCAGTGGCTGAGAAGAGAGCAGTGAAGGCGGTCACCAAGAGGCTGTGGCGGCCGTCAAACAAACTGTGCAGACTTGGGGCCGGTGAACTCCTGTGTCACAAAAACCAAACATACACAAACTTTGCAGATATGAAGGTAAAGGCCACCAGGCAACGTCAAGACCACGATGGAAAATGTTCTTTCTGTAAAGAATGGACTACGATATACTCCTGCTTGTCCTAACTTTTTCCAGTTAAAGAATAGTAAAATTATATTAGCCTGCTTATCTCGACATTTTACGCTTCTGAGCGATGTCACTTAAGATTGCTCTAACACTGCGAACGACTTAGGTTCACTGACAACTTGAGAATCAGCAGTTAGTTAATCAGTCAGCGGTTATCTAAACGCTCTAGTAATTTTACGACTGTATGATGAATAGCGATTCCATATGTATGGTTTATTTTTTCATGTTGTGCAGGTTACTTTCGTTTTCTTTTATTCTGTATAGTTGTGAATGAGGGAGGGAATGTTGACGGCCTGACTGATGTGCTGTGGAATCGACTAGAATATAAAGTATAGGTGTTTACGAGATGTAAGGCAGAATACAAATGATTCTTATTCAGGTAGACATGTCAAAGTGTTAAGTTACCTCTCAGCATTGCTAACTTGTCCCACACAAACGTACAACTTGTCCCATATTTGGTGTGTTTGCATCCATTTTTTGGGGGGGTGTTTAGTTTTTGCTGTTGTTGTTGTTTTTTTTTTAAAACACGAATACCGTCATATACCGCATACCCTGGTGAAATGTCAAGAAGATACGACAGCATGAAAAAATAGATACTGCCCAAACCTAGAACAAAGTGATCATCATGTTACCTAATTTGCTGCTAGGCAGCACTTTACTAATAGCATGAAAGAGGGTGAGTTTAACCTGACTCTTCTGTTCTTTGTCTGAATGATGTGAAAATGTGGCCTGCTGAAGATGACAAATGCAAAGTCTGTTCTACCAAACTGAACCGTAGGCTACAAAACAACACAGAATCATCAGTACTGAGCTAAAATGATTGCTTTTTATTAACATCCACAAATTTGTTCAAATAGCCTACTTTAGACCTACTCAGCTGATCTACAACTGCAGTGTCTCAGACAGAGCTTCACACTGAAGTACCACACCCATCACATTATGAGTGACGACCACCATCTTATCTACGTTTGTCAGGGAGAAGACAACTCCAGGTCTTGTTGACGGTGAATCAGATGTGTCAGGGGTGCAGAGATGATGTTTCATGCATTATGGGTGCACCCACAATAATAAGCTAAAACTTAGCCTGTTACAGTTTGTTTTACAAATAAATTGTACCATAGCAAACGTTCAAAATCTATGGCAGACATGGGGTCTGTGAAATGATCATGTGGTAATCTGGGCTATAGCTTAGCTATAGGTTAATGAAGAGGGAAACTTAGTGCTGCTGGCTACGGTTTAGCTTGCAGATGCCTGACTCACTAGCATCACACTGTGTTGTAGAGCTGTGGTGAGGGCGATTCTGACAGCCCAGATGACACGCCACCCTCATAGGATCATCTTTGTGAAGCATGAAGTTCACTCATGCAGTGAAGTTCCTCGACATTTTTTCACAGTGTTGTGTCCGCCTCGCTCTTCAGTCATCAGCCAGTGCGTTGAGCGATTCATGTATGTTAACATAGTATTCAATCAGTTGACTAGCACCTAAACTTAAACGCAGACTGACTAGCTACTGCGTCCAAACTCCTATTTGTGGAAATAACTGCAGGTTAGTAACTATAATTCCCTTATAAAATAAAGTAAATAGATACGTACATATTAATGTAAGCAGATGCAGTTAATTAGTTGAGAGAATCTTAGTTGACTCATTAATTGATTTAATGACTTAGTGGGCACAGCCCTAAAGTTTGTGTGTGTGTAAATGTTTTTAATGTTGATTTTGTTTAGCAATGTGCTTGTTTTAAGTAAAACCTTCCTTTAATTTAAAGCTGTCAATCAGTGATTGAAAATGAATGTCACTGGACAGTTTTTTCCCCCTGACAAAAATGTTCACATCTCTCTCTCCCACTCCCTTGCCCTCTCCCTCTCCCCTCTTTTTCACTCACTCAATTTCTCACTCACGCTCATTCTCACTTAGACATACGTCCATTTGATTTGTGTGTCACTGTTCACACAGCGACAACTTAGTGATTCATTTTATGCTTATTTTGTCTTTTTATAAAAGAAAAAAAAACATTTATAGTCTCCCATTTATTTTTAGGTCAACTGAACTCAGTTACCCCAACCCCCATGCCCCTCCCCCTTTTTCCATGCATTCTTGTGCCAGTCATGACCCATGTAAATGTGAAACGAATCCTTTCTGCTCACTGATGGCCAAATTTGGCTGAATGTTATCTGCTCCCGGGGGAGGCCTAACTGCTCCACTAGATAAAGCCGGGCCCTCTGTGGCTGTAAAACACTCACAGCTCAGTCACATCTCTCTGGTCCTCAGAGAGCTCACACACACACACACACGCACAGGCCAGACTGTCAGTGCACCTCCTGGTCTGGTCTGGTAAAGGAGTGTGACGGTGTTCTACATCTGCTTATCCTCAGCATTAGCACAGAGTGAAGACCAAAACCATTCACAAAGTGGGACTTTTAATGTTATTACATTGTTTGGTGTGTATAAGGATCACCTGTAACACTAACTAACTGAATAATCAGTAACCCAAAACACTAAGTGACAGCTGGCATTGCATTAAGACCTGCTGTAGACAAATACCATTATACTGTTTTGTAAAGGACTGAGGCTTTGATATGTGTGTGGTCCAAACACAGCTCAGGATGTTGAGTTTTCCCCACAATTTTGCCACTGGTACTTTGTCCTGCTAAGAAGCTCTCTGAATTCCTCTCATAGCATTGGCCCTACTGTAATCAGAACCCAGTCAGTGGATATTCCCCAACCTGGACCACGCACGAGTAACACGGCAGCCTTGTAGGAGGGACTTGTGACTTTGACTTGCGTTTATGAATTTGAGAGTGATAATCCGCCTTAATCCCTCGGTTTACTAAACACGCTGACAGGGCTGCCAAGATCAGATCCTTTTGTTTTTTTAGCGAGTAGGTGCATGCTATAGTTTGATCTCATTTGCTTTTTTTTCTTTTTTATCAAAACAGATAAGGACACCATCAGTAAAATCCGGGACCTGCGTATGAAAGCGGAGGACTATGAGGTGGTCAAAGTCATTGGCAGAGGAGCGTTTGGAGAGGTGCAGCTGGTGAGCATTGGCTTCCTTTGTCTGTTATGGATTTGTGCATGGACAATAAACCAACACGCCAAGGGCTTCTCTAAAAAAGGAGTAGGCTAATCCTAATATTTCTGAGGTGATGAGTAACTCATGGCTGAAACATGGTGGTTTTTGTGGTGTAACAGGCTGTACTGAAAAAAAAAAAACATCAACGCTGATACAAGAGATGCTTTCAGATGGAGTGTACAGTTTTGAATGTGGAAGGCCAGACTCTGTGCCAGAGAGTTGCTGGGTGACAGTGTGACCAGACCCCCGACAACATGTTACATTGTGTGCCTGTCTTGTTTTTTTGTTGTTGTTTACTTGTTTAACTTGTCTGTGGAGACAAGTCCTCGGCCATCATTTCTCATGCCATAGCCTTACGGTTCTCAGTATTTGTTACTGACAATTGTACAGTATTGTGTTGAGTGATAACTGCGTGTTGAGTTACCACACATTGGTCTGACTCATTGGTCACACATCGGACCGCTCTCACTGCGGCATTTTATTTAGAAGCTCTGTAAGTGGCTCTATATCAGGTCAGTGTTTTTGCAAACCAACAGCACGTGTCCTCCATCTGAGGATACAAACTGACACACGGGCACTTGGTTCTGCATGATGTTTTGTCTGCTCATATAACAGAGCAACTGGAAATGAGGCTGAATTTTATTTCATACCCCCATCTCAGGGGATGTGACAGAGCCAGGGAGACTCTGTCCAGTTAACCTTTTTTTTCCCCCTTCCTCTCACTCTACGTGTAGGTAAGGCACAAAGCCACGCAGAAAGTATACGCCATGAAACTGCTCAGCAAGTTTGAGATGATCAAGCGGTCGGACTCGGCTTTCTTCTGGGAAGAGAGGGACATAATGGCCTTTGCCAACAGTTCTTGGGTGGTGCAGGTACGATCCTTTGACCCTGAGAGATTTTGCCCCAAAAAAAGAAATTCAAATGAGTATGCACCGTTGCTCTTCCAGTGATCCTGTCTGATCTGATAGTACTTTTTGTCGCCGTAGCGTTCACACACACAACATTTAAGTTGTACAGATCACTGACCTGGTATGGTCAAATGATAGAATAACTTCTTGTTGGCTTGTTTCCTGTTCACGTTGACTGTTCTGTGTGATCATGCTGAGGTTTGCATTCCCTTCCTCAGCTCTTCTACGCCTTTCAAGATGACCGCTACCTCTACATGGTAATGGAGTACATGCCTGGGGGAGACCTAGTGAATCTAATGAGTAACTACGATGTGCCTGAGAAATGGGCCCGGTTCTACACGGCCGAAGTGGTTCTGGCTCTGGACGGTATTCACTCGATGGGCTTTATTCACAGGTGTGTGAAACTGCTCTCTCCTGTGCTTCACTTTTGTTTTCCTATCCTTCTGAATCTATCCTTATCTCATCTCTATCTCAGATGAATGGAAATTTTAGTCTTGTCTGAACACAAAGGAACTTATCTTCAAAGGCAGCTCAGGAAAACATCATTCCTTAGCCCAAAGTGTCAGATTTTTTACTGAGTATATGAGGGTGAAGTTCAACCGCTAGATTAGACAAAGTGTTAGCCACAGCAGGTCAATGAACTGATATGATTTTCTCTCTTTTAATAGGTTTATGAACTGATTTATAAACTCTTTTTCTGTTAACGTTTGTTTTACAGAGATGTAAAAACCAATAGCATGTTGTTTTTTTAGGATTTTACGAACTGATTTATAAACTAATTGTTATATGAACGGTGTTTTTCAGG
The DNA here is from genome assembly GCF_902362185.1 of Chanos chanos. Lineage (NCBI taxonomy): Eukaryota > Metazoa > Chordata > Actinopteri > Gonorynchiformes > Chanidae > Chanos > Chanos chanos. Next base: position 23,095,147 of record NC_044499.1, on the reverse strand, counting down.
GATGTAAAACCTGATAACATGTTGCTTGACAAAACGGGCCATTTGAAGCTGGCAGACTTCGGGACCTGTATGAAAATGAACAAGGTCCGTTTTCTCAGTGTTTGCTGCCCGTATGCCTCTCACTCTTCACAGACAGATTGTTGGCTTGCACCTTGCATATGTCATCTTTTAACCGTATACTGTTGATTTAACGAGGACTTAAACATGTTTTTTTGCACGCGCGCGCGTGTGTGTGTTCACGTTTCAGGACGGTATGGTACGATGCGACACTGCGGTGGGAACTCCAGACTACATTTCTCCGGAGGTGCTGAAGTCTCAGGGAGGAGACGGCTACTACGGCAGAGAGTGTGACTGGTGGTCCGTGGGTGTCTTCTTATACGAAATGCTTGTTGGTGAGTGGGCATTGAAAACGTGCTCATACTCTGCTCTCTGTAAAAACACCACCAAAGAAAGAGAACCCCCTAGACAGGTTAATGTATGAAAAACCCTAGACAGGTTAATGTATGGTCACTACACTGTGAAGCCATCAAAATGTAAAATCTCATTTCAATTCTATCTTGTTTGACTCAAGTCCAACGTCACTCAATCTTTTTGGTCCGCTGTGAAAACCTGGATGTGTCCCCTTCATGTTGAGGAAAAGTCCACATTTCCTGTGTTGCAGCACAGGGGCTCTCACCCTTTTGTTTTTTATTTTATGCCTGTGTAGTGTTTTTTTTGTTGTTGTTGTTGTTGTTTGTTTGTTTTCCTGTTTGTTATTGTAAACGGCTGACCTTGGCGTGCCTGCCCCCAGGTGACACACCTTTCTACGCTGATTCACTGGTGGGCACCTACAGCAAAATTATGAACCACAAGAATGCGCTGACCTTCCCCGATGACAGTGACATCTCCAAGGATGCTAAGAGTCTCATCTGTGCCTTCCTGACAGACAGGTTTGTGTGCTCTGTCGGTTTGTCTCTCACAGTATGTCCTCACACATAAAACCGCGTACAGAGACCATCTGCGGTTATTCTGCCTGAAGGACTAGGCTTACAGTGTTCTGGATGAAGGAGCTAGGGGGAAGGAAAAAACAAAACAAAGAAAAATAAAATATGAAGGAGCTGGAGGGGTGTTAGTGGCCCTCTCAGACAGAGGTCTGACCGAGGGTTCTCGTGCTAACACATTAGATTGGCTGACAGGAATTGCCAGTGGGACAGTCTTTTGTTAAAAAGAAAGAAAAGGGGAAAAGGAATTGTTAATGCTGTCGAATACCAACGTAGCTAACCTTTGAAAACCCTCTCTTTTTGTAGGAATTTTTGTATTATAATGTTTGGACCATTTGATTTTTTTCCTGATATGCTTAATGCAGCTTTGGCTGTAAGTGAACATTTTATGACCTCATGGTAGCCTAACACATCTTATCGCAATATGAAACTAATTTTGAGGAAAGAAGATTATGCTGGGAGTTTTGAAATGAGTTTTGTTCTCAGAGAAAGAGAGAGAGCATTGGCCTTTTGATCCTAGCTTTATTTGGATTAATGAACCTCATACTGGCACAGTCTCCCCAGTGACCTTTACACAACCGCAAATTATTATGCCATTAGTCATAAAAAAAAAAAAAAACGCAACAATAATAAGAAGAGAACAATAAAGCGATAATATCGCTTATCAGTGTTTTTCTGCTGTAAATGAAATCTTAAAAACAGCAGTTTACTGTGAGGAGCAAAAAAAACAGTTGGTGCCCAAATGATGTGTGTCAGTCATAGTAAGATTGATTGATTGATTGAATGTAGCACAGAGGAAGAGTGTGGAAAATCAAGGTGATGTACATGTTAACAAGCTCAAAATACAGCCAAAATAAAACTCACGAGCAGGTATAAACACTCATGTAACAGGACTGCAGAGCACACCAGCAACCTCAAACATTACCACAGGACTGAGTTTACACCTCATGACCCAGTCTCAACAAATCTGTTTGCTTGGTGAGCTCCACTCAGCTGTTAAATATAGGCCTGGGCTGCCATTTGGAAACCACTTGCAACCAGTGTCATTTGGGCAAATTCGCATAACTTGCTATAATGAAGCCAGAGCCTGGATGTCACACCATTACAAGGACATAATCTGGTCTGATAAGCCCTTCATTGGGGTGAGTCTGTTTAAAAATAAAACAAGGCTGGAGGAAGCCTCCAGCCCACGCTGCCTGTTCCCAGCCGTTAGACACAGAGGTGGATCTGATATGGTATGAGAAACCGCCTCGTGGGATACGTCAGCTCTAATTATTACCCTGCATGGCAGAATTACAGTCGAGGAAGACAAAGCCATTTTAGGCGACCAGGCACACCCTGTGGTGCAAAGGTTGTTTGCTCAAGACCGTAATACCCCCATACACACAGCTGCTAATTGGGCTACAGAGGGACCGAAAGCACACACCTCCCATGGTCTCTCCAATCACCTAAACGTGACTTGGCCTTAATGGGAGTTTGGTTTTAGAGTTTTGAGTTTAACTTTGGAGTTTTGGAGTTCCACCTCCTTTGTATCCCTTTATGTGTGGGGGCTTGCTGTCTTGACCATTAATAAAACCTTATATAGCTATATTCCAAAACAGATTAAAACTGTTCTTAGGCCCAATATGTGTTCTAAATCATTTGCATTGATATGCTAAGCTCATGTCCATATATGTACATACTGTGTAACACTTCTATCTTGATTTATGCACATGGCAATTCATTAAAAAAAAAAAAACTGGTGCCCACACATTGTACATAATCAGTTTGTACTGTGACAGTGAATCTTGGGCGTCCTGCATCAAGCCAGATCTGGTGACGGTGGATTCAGGATGCTCGTTTTAACAGACGTGTTTGACGTTGTTACGTCTTTTTCTCCGACCCAGGGAAGTGCGATTAGGACGTAACGGAGTGGACGAGATCAAACGTCATCCCTTCTTCAAGAACGACCAGTGGACATGGGAGAACATCAGGGATAGTGAGTCGCTCCTCAGATTGTCTTCCTCTCTTCTCTTCATCCGCTCCGTCTGTCTGTTCTCTGTCAGAGCTGCCATAGACCTGTGGAGTCACCGCTCAGATCAGACTGCTTTACTTAAATGATGTGGGTGACATTAGTGTGTGGCTGGAGTGTTGACAGCTGAGCGATTTCATTCGATGCTACAGTAGTCTTGTACTCTGCGTTTGCGCGGGATCGTAAAATATCATTTACGTACTTCAACATTGGTTCAGTACGTTTCTAGAATCAGTAAAATTATTGTGAAATTGAGAGTGGAAAGTCTTTGGTCAGAGTCTCCTTAGCTGTCAGATAAGCTGAGCAATAGATAGAGGCCTGGGACGCACAGAAGGGCCATCGGTGTGACGCAGTCTGCTTTCTGAAATCATACTGAACAGGGAGAAACTCCGCTCACTTTAGCCGTCATTAACTTTCAGAATGTACAGCTCAAAGTATTAATCCCCCAGACCTACTGCGTTAATCTATGGATTTTTTTTTTCCATAGCTGCTCATTGTTACCAGCTATAATCATCTGAAATTGCCCTGGGGGGAAAAAATGAGTGACAAAATGCTGTGAGATGTGTTTCATTTCAGGGTTTCTTCCTCTTGTCTGATTTTGGTTTTTTTTGTTTGTTCCCTTCTTGTTTTTCTGCAGCCGCTGCCCCAGTGGTGCCAGAGTTGAGTAGTGACATCGACACCAGTAACTTTGATGACATAGAGGAAGACAAAGGAGAAGAGGAGACCTTCCCCATCCCCAAAGCCTTTGTGGGGAACCAGCTTCCATTTGTTGGCTTTACCTACTACAGCAGTAATGAGTAAGTTCCCAAGCTCCTGAGAATGCCCTGCTCTTGCAGTGCTCAGGAGAAGCTAGGCCCTCCATTATGTCTCTCTCACTTCTGGTCTGGTACCTTCTCGCCATATGGCCCAAGGTTTGGCCTGTCTTTCAGCTGAACCAGTTAGTGACGGTGGTTGTCTGGAACCAAAAGGTGTAGATCCTTAGATCTTCAGTACTTCAGGAGTTAGCAGACACTGAATTTTCCCATCTTTGGTACTTCAGGAGATAGTAGACACTGAAGTTTCTGATCTTTGATTCTTTAGAAGTTAGTAGACATTGAATTTCCCGTCTTGTCCAGAAACAGCACTGAACCAGTTGACAATATCTCACCTCTCAGTGTTGAAAGGGCATCCGAGTCTGCAGGGAACTTCAGTGTTTGATGCACTTACGATGATGTTCTGTGTCCTTAGGTTGCCTCGAACTCCAAGCACAAAAACCAGTGACAAACGCAGCAGCTCCACAAAGGAAGACAAGAGCCATGTAAGTGCCACGTTCCGCTGTCCAGCGCGGTCAGAGCTTGTCCAGTCAAACCAAAACCAGTAACCAGGGTTTAAAAGCTTTTCTTTTGAACCCCCTGAAATGTGCAAGAAATAGTGTGTATCTGCTCGGGAGAGCTTTTTTTTTTCCCCATACTGATGAATGCTTGATGTCTATACCACTGTTCTTAACAGCTGGAGAACTTGCAGAAGAGGATCTATCAGTTGGAGGAGCAACTCCACAGTGAGATGCAGTTGAAGGATGAGATGGAGCAGAAGTGCAGGTGCATAGCTGTTACTGCACAGACTGTCTTTCCCCCCTCCTTCCCCTCATACATCTGTCTCATCAATCATTTATACAGTCACCCGTTATTCACTCTGCCCAACCCGCATGTTTCTGTTCCAGACATGCATACTGTTGACATTGTTTCAGGCATGCTCAGTTCTTGCTTAAAATGACTAATGGATGTTTTTCTCTGCAGGACGTCCAACACAAAACTAGATAAGATTATGAAAGAGTTAGATGAAGAGGTGGGTTGAACTCATTTTACCAGATAGTGGGACTTTATTTAACAAAACGATTCTGTAATTGTTTTTTTTGTGGGTTAAGTTTCTATCACCCCTTTCTGAAGTGATAAATCTGTGAGAGTTGAGTGAAAAGTTGCAGACAGATGTCTGTGCTGACTCAGTGTTCCTCTCCCCGTTGTCCTTTGTGCTCAGGCGAACCTGAGGAAGAGCACAGAGGCCAGCATTTCACTGCTGGAGAAAGACAAGATCATGATACAGCACCGAGCCACTGAATACCAAAGAAAGGCTGAACAGGAAGCAGAGAAGAGACGCAACCTGGAGAACGAGGGTAATCACTTTCCCTCCCTCTGTCACTCATCTGCTCCATCCTTTTTTTATTTTTATTTTTCTTTTTTTTTCTCCTCTTTTTTTTTTTTTTTTGTGGTTAAAGACATAGGCTTGGCTTGTGAACTGCAACAAACCATTCAGACTGCTTGTCCTGAACGTGCGGCTTTTGTCGTTTTGCTATAGATGTTAATTAGGGTTAGTTAGTGCAGTTTGTCTGTGTATCACAGTGATGTTACTGTTTTCTTTGTGTAATGGATGTTAATTAGGGGTTAGTTTGTGTGATCTATCTGCGTAGCACAGTGATGTGGTGCTTCACAAACTGCAGCCTCCCAGCGGTGACATTTGGAGAGATGACCGTGAACTCTTCTTTTCCTTTAATTCCCTCACAAACGTGTTTACCCGACCATGACTGACACCAGGTCCAGCCTTCATTTGTCTGAGCCCCCCCACCACCACCACCAGTAGTCCACAGTACTGCACCATTATGGATTAGCCTTTTAAAGCACAGCCACAGCCTTGTCCCTCTGCCACTTGCACTCTGCTCCCAAACAGTCATTTGGATCAAGTGGATTAATGGTCACTGAAAGCAGCTTGACCCGCCACGTCTGATCTCTGATGGTGCTGGTCTACTGCTAACTGCCTGTGACAGACCAGGCATTGGGCCTGTCGGTGCTCCCAGCATGTGTGTGTGTGTGTGTGTGTGTGTGTGTGTGTGACTGTGTGCTGTAGTCCCACTAAGTGGACAGGAGTTTATTAAGATTGCAACGCACCATACAGCTGTGTAGTGCTTGGATAAACACAACATAGGAGATGTGTATACAGACACCATATCCAGCTAATGGATCAGAGTGGTTTTCACATGTTAATGGTGGTATTTGGGGAGTCTGTGGATGTGCAGTGGGGATCAGTAGGACTTGACTGTGTGTGTGTGAGCGGTGTGGTACGACAGCGTTCTGTGGTTTAGGCACGTGCCTCATACTGCCGGGACATCACATTGTGCTGCTTTTATTAGGGAAAAAAAGCCAGTGTATTAAATTTGTGCAGTCTGTGCTCATCGCTTGCATTTGAGAAACAAGTTCTGTTTGTTATGCTGAAAGAAGCCCTTCTGGCAAAATCCTGCGCCTCACGTGGAACCTCAAAACTGCCATGTTTGGGCAAACTGTCACTGTTACGGCGTTTTTCTGTTGTATGAGAAGTAAGCGCCAGTGCCCTTTTCTCTTCCATTTAACAGTATCTACTCAAGAATCAAACAAGTTCAGACTTTGTTTTTTTTCTGTTTCTCTCTCTCACGCCCCCCCCCCCCCCCCCCCCCCCTCCCACATCCACTTTCAGCCACTATGTGGTCGTTGATATTGTAAGCAGCGATGTAGGCTGTGTGTGAATGTAGGCTTTACTGACCGATAGGCTTTCTTAAAAGTGTAGAGTACTCACTGCTGTCCTTGTGGTTGTGTGTGTTTAGTGTCGACCCTGCGGGAGCAGCTGGAGGACCTGAGGAAGATTAGTCAGAACTCCCAGGCCTCCAACGACAAGATCGCCCAGCTGCAGAGCCAAGTGAGTACAGACCCCAGCGTGTGTGAGGCCTTCTCTCAGGCTGCCATGGCTTACCAACAGGGTCTCCCCCCCCCAAATCTAGTCCTGGAACTCCTGCCCATTTTCAAATCAGCCCAACTGCTGTGGTCTCTGATTGGCTAAAGATTGCACCAGTCTGTAACTAAAAAATTTAGGCACTTGTTAAAAGTGGGCTAAGGCCAAAAACCAGCAGGGTTTCTGGATCCCGCCATGTGATAGCACTGAGATCAAAGGGGCCGACATTCTCTGCCAAGCTTGACTTTTTGCTCCATTTTTTGGTCGACTGCCATTCGTAAGACATTTTAGTAAACAATAATTGTTTATGTCGGAGCTCTACGTCAGTAAATCTTGGGCTCATATAGCGATCCGGAGGGTTTTTTTGTTTGTTTTTTTTTTAACATTGGCTGTTGGCTGCATCATACTATGGTTGATGTCATATGTTGTAAACAAGGTGAAGAGCCCTTTTGTTTTTCAGTCACTGTTATCCATACATGGCAGAGAATGGGGAACTAAGTGCCTTTTATGGCACCGAAGCTTTAGCTTTAAACAACAAGCAGATGATGTGGCGTCTAAGCAAGTTTGTGCTCTCTCTCTCTCTTTTTTTTTTGTAACGTGGTTGTTAACAGCTGGAGGAGGCCAACGACTTGCTGCGTGTGGAGTCGGACACGGCGGCGCGCCTGCGGAAGAGCCACACAGAGATGACCAAAACCATGAGCCAGCTGGAGGGCCTGAACCGCGAGCTCCAGGAGAAGAGGCGGGCGGCAGACAATGCCCACACGCAGCTGGAAAAAGAAGTCCAGCAGCTGCAGACCACCCTGGACTCAGAGAGGAGAAACCGCAGCCAGGGATCAGAGGAGATCAGGGAGCTCCAAGGTAAGACACGAGAGACGACTCCCGTTTAAGGAGGTGTTAAGGCCTCAGCAAAACCAGGAGTTTTATTGAGTAGATTTGGATGAAGATTTGATGCTTGGAGAAAGGGGGTAAACTCCCAAATGCATCCTCATGTCAGTAGTTGTGAAACCTTAAATATTGTCTCCCTTATGATGTCCTGCAAGACAGTTATCTGTGAGGTCTATGGTATACAATGCCACTAGTGCTCCTAATGCAGCTTGACCCAAGGTTTAAGGTTGTTTGTCTTTCTTTGCCTCAGTTTATCATAGCATTAGTTTAAACCAGTGCTGTACAGAGGACGGATTGAGTGAATATAACATAGGCATTGTTCTCCTATATATTGAATTTAGCCAGACGATAAGCTGTAGTGAGAGAGAGCCATTGAGGTGTAAGTGTATAGCTGTGGACCGGCGGTTCAGTACTCCCTGCATTTGCTTTCACAGCACGTGTAACAGGCCTGCAGGAGGACAACAAGAACTTAAAACTGAGCCTGTCTAAAGTGGAGGCAGAGAGAAAGCAGGCGCAGGAGAGAAGCAACACTCTGGAAAAGGTCTGGCACACACATCAACTGAACCAGTGCACGCTTCCCAACTCTCAGCTTCAGCCTTGTTTTAATCATTTCTTTCATCCCCCCCCCCACCCCCCCCAGGAAAAAACTTCTGTTGTGTATAGACAGCATATGAATGCACTGACCTGTATAGACAGCGTATGAATGCACTGACCTGTTAAAACCACTTTATAAACTTGTGTGCATGCTTTTGTCACTATCTGTCAAACCCAGAGATCAGACAGACAAGTATTTTGAGGGAAAAGCAAAGCAGTGTCGGCTGAACTGAGTGACTGGGTGATTGCCTCGCTGACATTTTGGTGGCTTTGTCTGCTTGTCCTCCAGGAGAAGAACAACCTAGAGATCGATCTGAACTACAAGCTGAAGATGCTGCAGCAGAGGTTGGACCAGGAACAGACGGAGCACCGCGTCACCCGGGCACAGCTCACCGATAAATACGAGTCTATCGAAGAGGCCAAATCTGCTGCTATGCAAGGTACTCTGTGTGTGTGTGTGTGTGTGTGTGTGTGTGTGTGTGTGTCTGTGTGAGAGAGAGGGAGAGAGAGAGAATGTGCCAGCCACAGCTTGCCCAGTTCTTCTGTTGCCACATCCAGCACCTGCACAGTCCCATACCTAAAGGCATTTCTGTGGCAGCGTGTCCAGACACCGCCCCTTTGTCTCTAACTCTGTCTCTCTGTCTCTATCTCGCTCTATCACTCACTCTCAGTCTCTCTCTAACTCTGTCTCTCTCTCCCCCCTCCCCCTAAACTCAGGGTTTATCCTTGATGGTAAACACTCGAGCAGAAGCCCAGAACATCAGACTCTCCAGTCAGAACTGCAGCAGGACAGGCTTTTTTATACACCTGTTATTTAAGTTAGGATAGAAGTCAAATGATGCAAGACACAGACTGATGGCCATTATTCACTGTGGACTTACACAAACTGCCACATATAGTCATAAAGTCACACTCTAAAGAGCCTGTTTGCAGTTCCAAGAATAGGTATAATTATTGTGCAATAGGCTTGGCTCCTAAACAAAATATACACTAGACAAATCCGTAAAGTGTTTGTAAGAGCTGATCTCCTGTCAGTCATGACACGTTGCAGTGAAGACACAGGAAAAGCTTGTTGGTTGGGTCATTGGTCACATTGCTCACGCATTAAGGATCTACTTTTTTTATGTGCAAAAACTAGAATAACTATTTGCGAGATACACTGTTGTATATCCTTTGTGTAATATTTATGTACCAAGAGTGTTTTATTGGCCCATGATTTTCTGTCTCAAAACACAAGTCACTGGCGAAGTTCACAAGTAGTCTTTAGCTGAAATCTGCACTCTGTTTAGTAAGGGGCTTTTGAGCAGCTTTCACTGCTGTTCCTGATTTGAGTCCTGTCTGTGTGTGTGATCTCTCAGCTGTGGAGCAGAAGGTGACGGAGGAGAGTATGGCCAGGATGCGGGCGGAGAGCAGGGTGGTGGAGGTAGAGAAGCAGTGCTCCATGCTGGAATTTGACCTGAAGCAGTCGGTGCAGAAGATGGAGCAGCTGATGAAGCAGAAGGAAAGGTTGGAGGATGAGGTGAGTACCAAACTGACACTGGGTTTTTGCACAGACCCCATTGACTTATTGTATTGGTTTGTGTTTAAGCTGGAAAAGCTATAAGCGTGTGTGTGTGTGTCCAACTGAATATGAGTGTGGTTGTTGTCATAGTTTCTGAGTTGTCGTTTGGAGTACACACTAAGGAATGTTCCAGAAATGTGGGGCACACCATCTTTTTGAACAGGACTCTTGTCTGTTCAGTAGCTCTTCAGAAAGATGTTCTAGCTGCTGAGACTTGCTTTCTGTGTGTGTGTGTGTGTGTGTGTGTGTGTGTGTGTGCGTGCTCCAGGTAAAGGCCTTGCGTGTGGAGCTGGAGAAGGAATCAGGGAAGCGTTCACTGGCTCAGACTGACCTGAAGAGCTGGACCATGGAGGCGGAAAAGCTGAAGGTGTCTGAGAAACAGCTGAAGCAGGAGATTAACTCTGTTCTGGAGAGCAAACGCTCACTGGAGTTTCAGCTGGCTCAGCTTACCAAGTAAACACAACCTCTTTATCTCTGTTTACCGCAAAATACATAAAAAAAACTCACCAAGTACACATAACTCTTTACTTCTTTACCAACGTTCACTACATCATAACGTTCATTACATCATAAAACTCACCAAGCACACGCTGCCTCTTTACCATCTCTTTACTACAAAATACCTCAAAAACCCTCCAAGTACACAAACCTCTTTTACGCTGTTTACCACGAAGTACCTCAAAAACCTCACCAAGTATCTCTTCACACCAGTTTAGTATGAAGTACCCCAAAGAACTTCCCAAGCCTACAACCTCTTTACCTCTGTTTAGTATAGAGTACCCCAAAAAAACTCAGTAAGGACACCAACCTACCTCTGTGCATCTGCACAGTGTCACATAACAAAAAGCTCTAAGCAAATTGCCAAAAAAAATAAAGAATAGAAAAGATGAAAGCAGAGTCACTGTGTGGGTGTTGTTTTGGGCAGAACCCTGTCTAGGTGGAACTGCACAAAATCTACAATGTGGCTAATTTTTGGGGCGCTAGAGCTTAAAGGCTTTTTTTTTGTTTGTAATTATTGACTTGTTCTTGACGGTGTCCTTTTGCTTTTGAAATTTGATGAACTGTTTTGTCTCCAGCTGAGGTCCTTTCACGCAGGAGATTTGAGGGTTAAATAAAGATTTACCCTGAAGTGTCACACTCATCAGAAACTGGAGTGCCAAACAAACAGGATTTGGCTGATTCTGCTTGTGAAATGCAGACGCTCCCTGTACTGTAACATGAAAGCTGCCTTGGTTAGAGCCATAGTTGGCACACATTAGTCTGTTGTGGCATTCCTAGTCTAAAACCACCACCCTCCCCCCCATCCCCCCAGTGAAAGCTGAACGTACTCATTTTGTACTGTTCCAGCATGTTATGACTGCTGTCTCACCAGCACCCTTACCTTTCCCTGGCTTCTCCTGTCTGTACTGGCCTCCGAGCCCATGGAGGAATTATGATTTTTTTTTTTTACTCCAGAAAAGGCTATAATTCCAGCTTTTACACAGACGAAGCCAAAGCCTGCTGCCTGCCAGTGTTTACAACACAAGATTAGGGATTAGGTTAGCTCATGTCATGCCCCCCCCCCCCTCACCACAGCTCACTAATTCACCTCTATATTCTGGATTTTCTGCTGACGCTCGGCTGTGAAATGCACCCAGCTGATTTTGCTGTTACTTTTCAGCCAGGGTGTGAAAGCACATCTTTTATACCATGCCATTTTTTACAGTTATTGTAGTTATTTTAGCTCTGATGACAGTCTTTCTATTAGATTTATAAAATCAAGACGGGATGCCCGATGTAGACTGTCTAAATAGAGCTGTGAGCCTGTTTGAAGTCAATTGTCTTTGTCCTACCTGAAACATTTAAATGTCAGCACAACGACACTTTGGGATATACGCCACACTAACATGGTTATAGTAGCAGTGAGTGGACTGAATTGAGTCTGTATGTAGGCTGGTGATGGTATAACCCTTGTGTCTCCAGGCAGTACAGAGGCAATGAGGGACAAATGAGAGAACTTCAGGATCAGCTGGAGGCCGAGCAGTATTTCTCAGTAAGTGTCAACACTCTTAGTTATGCTTCATTAAACACTGCACAGTAAAAGGCTGGCACAATGTTTTCATGAAGCAGGAGTATTTGACTTGATATGCTCTATGCATTTTTCATACCAAACCTCCCTACTCTGTTTGTTAATGATATGTTTTTAAGACAGACAGGTTTTATGGGTTTTTTGTTGAGACTGTATTTCACAATCCTCTAAAGTGACTGTGACCATTGGTTTTTCGAGATGATGTGTTGATTTGGATAAAAGTCAAAGAAAAACTATAAAGTCATCCATGCCTGTCTCACGTCTGACTGGACACTAGGCGTCTCTGGGAGGACGTGTGTTCCAGACTAATGGAGCTTGGTTTCTCCTCTGTTCTAGACGCTTTATAAAACTCAGGTGAAGGAGCTGAAGGAGGAGCTGGAGGAGAAGAACCGTCAGGTCCAGGATGCTCAGAGGAGGGTGCAGGAGTTGCACAGTGAAAGGTAAAGCTTAAGCACTCGCATTTCTTTATCTTTCCTTTGCCTTTGAGTCTGTTGTTTATTCACGTAAATGGCAGACCTCTAAAGCCTGGATTAATCAAAGTCTCCAGACTTCCATTAATCCCCGTTCTGAAGGATGGCGGCCTACTCTGTCTTGAACTGGGGAAGGGGCCCACGGTTTTAAAATGAAAAGCCTCTTGTTTACTCAGGCGCGTGTGTGTGTGTTGTGTTTGGACAGGGATTCACTGTCTGCCCAGCTGGACCTGACGGTGACTAAAGCGGAGTCAGAACAACTGTCTCGGGCGCTGCAGGAGGAACAGTACTGCGAGCTGGTCCAGGAGAGCAAGAAGGCTGCCGCCCGACACAAACAGGAGATCGCCGACAAGGATGCCACTATTGCACGGGTCAGCACACGGGTCACCAACCAGACTCTTCCTTCTCTGCACCGCCTCACTACAGGTTTAAAGCGTGTCAGTCAACAGATCAAAACAAAACTGAAACCCTCCTTTTTTCCTCTTTTTATCTAGCTTGAGGAATCCAATAAAACTCTGACCAAAGACGTGGAGAACCTCAGCAAGGAAAAAGCCGAGCTGGACACAAAGCTCCGGGCCCAACAAGAAGGTACACTCTTCCCCTAGTCATTTTAATCTGCAGACAACCAAACGAAGACCTATTCATTATTCTTTTCATATCTGCAATCCTGTCAGTGTTTATAGGCTGATTTCAAGATTGAGTCTGTATTTAAGAGATCTTGAACCATCCACTTTGAAAGTCTCTTTGTGGTGCTAAAGGGAGATATAGTATACTGTAAATGTGAATTTAAAATATAGTATAAATCACAAAATGGTCTAAAATAGTCAAAAACACAAGAAAAATAATTTATGTACGTGTAGATATATGTGGACTGTTGCTTGAATGCACAGTGTGATGTCAGTTTATTGCACTATAACTCGTAGTGTTTGTTATTGATGAAATACTTTCTCCCCACCCCTGTAGAGTATGCAGCCCAGAAAGAGGAAATTACTAACTCAATCAAGGCCAACTATGAGAAAGTCCTCAACACAGAGCGAACTCTGAAGACCCAGGTAAAGGCCACATGTAATGACAACAGGGACCTTATGAATGTGCATTGCAATAGGAGTGTATGCGTTAAGTCTTTCTTCCAGGACAGGAATCGCTGTGTAGCTAGTTCAGTCATTCCAAAGAAGAATTGGCGTACTTTACCTTGATCACAAAAAAGCATTTGAAGAGCAGCCATTTGAATGTTTTTAAGTCACAGTTTTGCAAAGAAGTGGAATTGCCAATGACTGTCTAATTGGTAATGAATTTTATCACCGAAATTCCTCCATAGTGCTGCAGTATTACATTATTTATATCTTATGTCTGTTCAATCCTGTTGGCATTTGTGGGATATAAAGTGTATTATGTGCTGAATCTCCTGAACAATTTTTACTGAGGGCTTTTCCAAACACTGAGGATTTGCTAATCTTGTGTGGTTTCATCAGATAACAACCAAAGCAAGGTTGCGATGACAGACTAGCACACATGCAAAACCCTTGTTTAAAGTTACAGTTTAATTAACTCTCTCCCAGTGTTTTTAGCTGAAGAATATGACATTACACACATCTCAACCTAATGTGAAGTCATCCTGAGACCAACAGATCACATAAACACAGTACCCAGTGTGTGTCTAAAAAATGTTTCTGTGTGTGTTTGTTTTTTGCCGTTGGCTGTGAGCACAGGCAGTAAATAAACTGGCGGAGATTATGAACAGGAAGGACATGAAGCTGGACCAGAAGAAGAAGGGCAGCACAGCCGACCTGCGTAAGAAAGAAAAGGAGAACCGTAAGTTACAGCTGGAGCTGAACCAGGAGAAGGACAAGTTCAACCACATGGCCATCAAGTACCAGAAGGAGCTCAGCGAGATGCAGGCGGTGGGTGGGAGTATTGCACTAATGCTGGCTGAAAGGGCGTTTTTGTTTGTCAGTCAACTTATTGCCTCCCCCTGTCATAATTCTTTAGGATCTGATTACAGCCCACGATTAGCCAGCGGTATCCCGGTAACTTGGCTACAACGCCATTCATTCAGATTTTGTGGATTTGTTTTGCGGACTAGGGGATTTTCAGAAATACTGCATTAAGAAATTTCAATCAGGCTGACCTCTCACTGAAAAACAGAAAGCTACCTTGAAAACCAGGTATAATTCAAACAAAGCTTGCTAAAAAGCCAGAGACAGCCTTGGGGATTTGTGTTGAGAGTATCTGTCTGTGATCATCTGCTTGATCAAACTATCCTATTCATTATCTGATCCTAATTATGCAATTTTTTAATCCTCCCTCACAGCAACTGGCCGAGGAGTGTACTTATCGTACAGAGTTGCAGATGCAGCTGGACAGTAAGGAGAGTGACATCGAGCAGCTGAGAGAGAAACTGAACGACCTGCAGCTTCGCATGGACAACTCCAGTGTCACCAGTCTCCAGGCCGATGAGATAGACAGCAACATCGCTGGTAAGAGCACCCCAAGCCTGCTCCTCAAAGCCTGTGACCGGTCAGCTTTTCACAGCCTGGACTGTCCCAGGAACAGACCAGTCTGCTTCTGGACGGTGAACTGTTGTCTCTTCAGACAGTTTATTATAGTCATGAAATGAAATTGATCCTGGTTTGCGCAAGAAAACTTCTCATTTTCACACCTAAATTTACTATGTGCATTTTTGAGAATTTTATTAGGCTTCAATTCACAGCAACTAACTAATCAATTTTTTTTTGTTGTTTTTTTTTCAAGTTTTCATATTCTTAACCACAGGTGACTACCGTATGTTTGAGTAGAACATGTGAAATGCTGAGTACAATGACAGCAGTAGCCTCTGCTGAGATGTGGTTTCTCCTGTTTTCATTAAACAGGAGATTACCCATCATGCATTGTGTCATGAATAAAAAATACTAGACAGTTGGCTGTGTGATCATCAGCCTCAGTCAGCAGTGCTCAGATGAATTTTTTTTTTTACCCACCCCCCACCGCCGGCCATGATGTCATTGCACAGGTTTGAGTTGCACATCAGTCTATGGTTTGAGCAGAGTTAATCATTTGGTTTATTATTCTTCTTCATTAAATTGAGTATGCTGACAAATGGAGGTGGGTGCCACATGGTTGAATGGCGGTGTATAAAGCCCTTCTTTACACTTGATAGTGAAAGAGTGAGAGTCCTATGCTCCACAGACAGAGCCAACTGAGAATGAGCAGGAGGTTATTTAGTCAGACTACTCTTTACACTTTACTCCATTCTCAACAAGCGAGTGCCGATCATGACCGAAGACACCTGCAGACTTGGGTGTTTCTGTAATTAAGACTCACCGGCTGCCACACTGGCCCATGTTATGACATCACTCATGGAAGACTGGCCCGACGTCACTTCAGTTAGAGCTCCAGTTCACATGCTGTGGCCAGGGCCCCTCAGACAGGCTCCACTGGGGCTTGGTGCTAGAGTGCCATGTTAAAACACCTGATGCAGGTGTTATGGCAGTCACCTGTACATGTCTGAGACTATTTGAAATATTCAAATTTATGGCATTAGTTAAGACCTGCCAGTCAGCTGTGCTATCCTTGCCTTATAAAATTCTCCCTCTGTGATGTTTTAACATAACGAGCTATCAAAAAAAAAAAACGGTCAAAATGTGGAACTATGGGATCTGGTTTAGGTGTAAGTCTGAATTTCATGTGTTATAAGAGATTGTCAACTTTGTCATCATTACATTGGTGTTTGTTTATTTTTTAAATCTGTTATGTGAATGTACAGTTACTTTATGAGTTGCATTCTGATATACATTTGTGTCTTTTTCAAGCCATTCTCATCTCGTTTCCACAGCCTTCATGTCAAATGCTCTCTGTTTAGCCCGATACAGCCAGCTATACCAGAAAAGACTTCAACTTCATTTTCAACATTTCAGAACTCTTCCTTCAGTAATAAACTCATGCAGACATTAGTCGCTCCTTTTCATAAGTGCTCTTCTAAAAATTCTCTTAGAAGTCCTCTTACTATACTATACTAGTGGTAAAACCTTGTTTATGCTCTTCTAAGTAAGGTTTATTTCTCTAAACAACCTTTATAGTTTCACTCAAATACAGTTTTATTTGTTAGATTTGGTAAAGGACTGGTTTATTAGTCAGTTTTGATAAAGTATAGTTTTATTAGTTTAGGTGTAGTTTAATTGGTCAGTTTTGATAAAGTACAGTTTTATTGGTCAGTTTTAGTGAAGCCTAGCCTCATGAGTTATGGGAACTTGTCTTTTGTCATGTTGGCGGGTGGGTTACTGTTATTCATTGTCACTTATTTGCTGCTGTTTGTGTTTTGAGGTCCTCTCTCATCTCTTATGTCCTCTCATATCCAGTCGATTCTCCTTCCTCTCCTAATCTCTGTTTCTTCTGTTCTTTTTCCTCTGTGAGTAACTGGGAGTTTGGGTCCCTTTCTGCCTGGCCTGTGATATTGAGTCTCTGTATTTTGGCCTTTTTTTCTTTTCTTTTCAGCTCAAACATAGTGTTCACGAACACTTTTGAAATGTTCTCAGGGTACCAGAGAAACACAATAGAAAGTGAGGTTTTGTGGATCCATCTCTTCTACTGGCCCTGAAGTTGGTGGGGGTGGGGGGGGGGGGGGGGGTGTTTGCTGTTGAAGCACGTAACAGGAGATTGTTGACCTTTTTTTGTTATGTGTAGTATTTTTCATTCCAAGTGGATTGGGGTGAGTTGTAGTAGTTCACCAGCTAGTCCAACAAATCAAGACACTTAGTTAATATAGACTATAGACAGTTAATATAGACTTTGGCCCACAATGTTGATTTAGTTAGCTGGTAATTATGGTAACAATTTATATAAAACGTGAAAATATTACAGGTAGTATCTCCCTCTAAAATTTCTAACTCCAGCATTCCCCATTACTTATGTAGACACTGCATATTGATGTATGTTGGCTGGTTTATTTGAAGGGTAAACACAGCAAGAAGGATAACGTCCAGAGATGCCAAGTAACACACCAGTATTAACTTAAACACACCGGTCACTCTGAGCACCTCTCAAAAGTATTCACTCTCAATACGCACTCACTGTTTTTTTTCTTTCTTTCTTTCTTTGTCTTTCTTTTTCACCCCTCCACTGTAACAGCTTAAACACGGTCACTTTTCCTGTTTTCACAGCATGCTCACCACTGAACAAATGAATCTTACACACACGTCCTCAGTCCCACACTGCACTTCACAACACCATTCCTCCTCTTTTATCTTTCTCCTTTCCTCTCCTCTAACAGCAGCATGTCTCTGCCTCCCGTCCAGGTGACACTTTAACATAACGAGTGTGAAACCACTGTGACTGTTTGACAGACAGACAGACAGACAGCTAGTCTGTCACAGAGGCATGTGGCGCTGAAACTCAGACCGCCTGCCTTTCCTTGTGTTTTCAGTCGTGGTCCTGCATGGGTAACCAACATCCTGTCAGCTCTGAAGTAAAGGTTTCTGGTTTAGTTAAATGACTAACAGGATGTCTCTGTCCGTTATTGGTTTCCATTCATTAATAAGGGCAGAGTTGTTAATGAGTCAAGCATGAAACCTTGCTAAACCCGACAGGAGTTCATCTAAACACTGTTCATTTAAAGTGTGACTGGACTGCGTGTGGCAGCTGGAGTTGATGTGGAGTTTTTGTGCTTCGTGTCATTTGGCCTTTGGTTTTCAGTCAAGTTTGAGTTTTTTTAGCTCACTGCATGTGTGTGTTTTTGTGTGTTTGTGTGTGTGTGTCCTGGAGTTCTTGGTTTTAACATGCATTTGCACTTATCTTCCGGCAGAATCCAGACTGGAAGGCTGGCTTTCAATACCTAACAGGGCTAACATAAAGAGATACGGCTGGAAGAAACAGGTAAGGGCCAGGACAGTTTTCTTCTGACTGACTACTGAAACAATAACTGTCTACAAATAGAATATAGGGTGCTGTGTATAGGGTGTTTGTACTGAGGAGTATCACTTATCAAGAGAATTTACAGTAAGTTGTATGAACATGTACAGTTTGAACATGAATGTAAAAGCTGATTGATGATTCTGCCAGTAGGTATGATTCTGCTTGTAGGTGATGTGATGTCCTGCATTGCTAGAACGTTCTCTGGCATGCTACTGGCTCCTAGTATCTTTTAGATTAGCAGCCTTTCTCACAGTCACGACTCCTCTAACTCTCCTGTGCTGTCCTGGACTTTTTGTCTTCCTCTCCAGTACGTCGTGGTGAGCAGTAAGAAAATCCTGTTCTACAATGACGAACAGGACAAAGAACAATCAAACCCCTCCATGGTACTAGATATTGAGTAAGTGCTTCCTTGAGAATTTCGTTTGGCGTGTTCCGCAGTGTTCCGTGGATGGTTTGCAATATTAATGCTTTAGTGTAAAACCCTCACATCTCTCACTCTCTCCCCCACCCCCTTTCTCTTTCCTCCTGCATTAATATCGTATTCTTACTCACAGTAAACTGTTCCACGTGCGACCGGTCACACAGGGTGATGTGTATCGAGCAGAGACGGACGAAATTCCACGAATATTCCAGGTCAGTTTGACCTCCGTCATCACTCAAGTGGCAACGCACAGAGCACATTAACAGAGGACTGTGAAGAAACGAAACCTGTCGTCGGTCGATGTCTTAACCTGCCGTGTTTCATTTCCCCCTGTCAGATCCTTTACGCCAACGAAGGCGAGTGCCGGAAAGAGGCGGAGATGGAGGCAGTCCCTCAGGGTGACAAATCCAACTGTTTGGCCCATAAGGGTCACGAGTTCATCCCCACGCTGTATCACTTCCCCTCCAACTGCGAGGCCTGCTCCAAACCACTGTGGCATGTCTTCAAACCGCCGCCCGCGCTGGAGTGCCGTCGCTGCCACGTCAAGTGCCACAAGGACCACCTGGACAAGAAGGAGGACGTCATCGCCCCCTGCAAAGGTAAGGAGCCTTCGCCCGAAACACGTGCGCTCGTTCATGTACGCGTAAAATCTGTCATTTTTTTGGCTGTTCTCGACCAGGCAGACTGACATACACGCAGTGTGTCAGGTCGGCTTTCTGCTTTCACCTGCTACGTTTGCATGCAAAACATTTCCTCAGTGTGAGAAGATGACATGTTCCAAATGGACTGTTTATAATTACAGCAGTGGATGAGCAGATGGCACAATACAACTGTTCACTCATGGCCTATTGATTCAGAGAGAATATTTTCATTGCGGTTTGTTCTTGGACGATTTTTGGTGAAATCAATCTGTG
The DNA here is from genome assembly GCF_902362185.1 of Chanos chanos. Lineage (NCBI taxonomy): Eukaryota > Metazoa > Chordata > Actinopteri > Gonorynchiformes > Chanidae > Chanos > Chanos chanos. Next base: position 23,075,604 of record NC_044499.1, on the reverse strand, counting down.
TGTGTGTGTGTGTGTGTTTCCCTGCAGTTAACTATGATGTGACATCAGCAAGAGACATGCTTCTGTTGGCCTTGTCCCAAGAAGAACAGAAGAAGTGGATTGGCCATCTGGGCAAGAAGATTCCCAAAACCCCGCCCTCCTCCTTCTCCAGGGCGTCACCGCGTACCATGTCGACCCGCTCCGTCGTAGCAAACCAATCCTTCCGGAAGAATCCCAAAAACATCGCAGGCAAGCCAAGGTAAATACAGCAGCTGAAGCACTAGAAAAACTAGCAGGCTTTTGGCAGCATAATAAGGTAATCCCAGAAGCCTGTATCAGAATACCGTTCCATATCAAGTTTGAGTTCTCAGTCTGTGCCCACCCTGCTGAAGGCGTAATAGCGAACCTGTCCCTTAACTGTAAGCTAAAGCAGCCCTTAACCCTGGGCACAAGAGCTGAAAACCTGTGTGGACAAACGGAAGGAAACAGCACTGCTTAGTACGACGCCAAAGTGGTTAGAAAAGCTGAGCTGAGCCAAGAGTTTTCTCAGAGCCCCTGATAGATTGTGAGTGATATGAATGAGTGGTAGCGGTGATGGCAGAGCTAAAGAACAATGACACAGACACGAGGGAAAAAAATGTAACCCTCTGTCAGGTGTCTGAGTGTGTGCAGGGTTTTACCGCATCAATTGATTCATTCTGATACAAGTTAATATGGAAGTCTGTATGCAGTCTAATTAGAGTAGTGAAATAAAACAGTTTGTGCTCAAACACAGTAGATAAAGTGAAGTGTCATACAATGTAATACGAACAGTTTTGCTATTATGTGTGTAATGTTTACTAAACACATATGAACTAGTCACATGACTTGACTCCTGATACGTAATCAGACGGTTGCTGAAGAGGGCAGTGCAGAAGCGGAGCAGTGGAAACGCTCAGTGAAGGCAGATGGAGAGGAATAGCGTTTCCATGCGTGTCCTTTGTGAGAGTGACTGAATGTGAGGGAGTTGTTTTTCTGTAGGGTGGGCAGCCACCAGTGTGTAGTCCTGTGACCGGCCGTCTGTCTCTCGTTATAGCAGGGCACAGTCCATCCTCCAGGCCGCAGACAGCACATCAAGTACATGCTGACAAGAACAAACACAACACCAAACCCTTATTTTCACACCTTGCTCAGACTAGACTGTTTCTGCTCCACTGTCCCTGTGTCTTTATTTATTAAGAGTGTTTCTGGTGAAGCAGAATAATGGTGGCTTTTTTTTTTCTTCTTCTTCTTCTTTGTGGTTTGTTCTACTCTCTTGGAACTTGTGTTTTTGTGCATGTCGCTCTTATGGATTTTGTGATTGTTTCTGATTTTTAATTAAAAAGAAAACAAAAATATTACGAAATAGCCTTGGGCACACTTGATGAGGCTTGAAAGAACAGACGTCTGAATTCATGAACTACTTTTCCTCAACTAAAGTGAAGTGTACTTTTTTTTTTTTTTGTTTATATTTTTTGATTGGGTTAACCTTTTTGGAAACTAACAAGGATCTGTATTCTAACTTCAGATATGCTCTGGATGGGCCTCTCTGTCCCAAATATAAATAAACCTACCTAAAATAAGCATATTTTAAATTAGAATATGATCCTGAATGTTAGGTCATTCTTTTAACCGATACTGGACCACATCTCTCTCTTCTCTCTTTCAGCTAACCATCTGAAGCATTGGACTCTATTGGGACTTTGTATCTTTCCTGTCCCTTTCTTCTCCATACCCCAAACACAAAAAATGAAATAAAATAAGGATTTCCGCTAATTACTCATACAGCTGAATTTTTGAAGATAAAACGTTTTAGAATAATGGTGACCCGTGCTGGAAAGTCAGAGACTACCCAGCATGAAGCATCAGGACGTTTTTGAAAGTCCGCAAATTTTTTTGCACCCCTTCTCCTTCTTTCTCCCTCTTCTCCTCCTATTGGGATTCCACCAAGCCTTCCAGTCTCTCCCTCTTCCACCTCCTCCTCTTCCTCCTCCTCTTCTCCTTCCACCACATGAACTCTCCTGTCACTGTCATGGTGAGGAGTGCTTGGTGGTCTTTGAGGCTTTGGGATGAACAGTGTGGGGGGGGGACTGCAGGCTGTCCATGTGGCTCCGTTTCTCATTCTGTGCTCCTCTCAGACTGGCAGTGGTGTTTGGAAAGGGGGGGGGGGGGTGTTACGCTGAAGCTTGGACCTTTTCCTGCATGTCAGAGGTCAGCGCAGAGGTCACGTATCGCAGAGAAATGCCATGGGTGGAAGTGGGTGCATCTGAGAGACACTGAATTCACTCAGGCCCCCCTCCAACAAAGAGGGGGGGACACACTAGTTTGGAAAAAAAAAGAAAAGAAAAGATGACGGCAAACTGTCTCCATCCAGACTGACTCTGGTGCCCTGTTCTCATGGACTCTGGTGGCCTTAGTGTTTCAGTCCCTTCACAGAGAAGGAAAACAATGCGCAATTGGTTAAAAAAAAAAAAGAAAAAAAAAAAAGAAGTAAAACAAGAACTAGTTAGGACAGAGTATTGGGTACTGAGTGTTAGATTTCGTTTTTGTTTTGTTTTTTTCTGTTATTCACGGAGCATGCAAGATCATTACAATCTATGCATTGTGTTATAATAATAATAATAATAATTATTATTATTATCATTATTGTTATTATTATTGTTATTATTATTATTGTTGTTGCTGTTGTTGTGCTCCAAGCCGTAGGAAGACCATTGTGGTGTTTGGAGACCTAAGTTGTCATAGAAACCATTGACTTTCTTATGTTGTTCATTGGGTACATTGTTTCTGTAATATCTCTTGTTTTGATTCTTTTTTGTTTTGTGTAATATGTTGCCTTACATTTGATACATAGATAAATGGTTGAAAAGGAAAACATTAAGTTAACAAATGTAAAACTGCACTGTTTGAATATTGTAAGTTATTGGTAGAAGACTACATAGGTGTAGCATCTGATCCGCCTAGTGCCTTACCCCCTTTTTTTTTTTTTTTTTTTTTTTTGGATAACGATTTTACTGCCATATCTGTTTGCGTTATTCTCCAAACAAAAAAAAAAAAAAAGAAAGAAAAAAAAAGACGAATCTTAACTATATCATAATTTGTTGGTTTTTTTAAACAAAGGAATATCTTCCACTTAGTGGGTTTTATCAGAATCTCTCCAGTTGGAGTTGGAATAAACAGTCTTTTGTTTTGGGCAGAATGCATAACGTCAACCAAAGTCCCAGAGTTCAGAGTTCAATATTCGATGGATGTTGCCCCCTCCTGCCAAAGGGGCGGGGCTCCCAGTGTTACGGTCTCCTGTCAAATGTTGTCACAGAAACACGGCCCCTCCCATTCTCACAGACGCTACACAGTTCTCTTCAGTGTACATAATCAGCGACTTTAGCAATCATGAATACCTCCTCACATATTCCAAATTGTTTTTACAGTATGTTTTCATTTAAGGAAAAAAAAATAAAAAAAGAAGAAGCACTGGAACTAGGCTTGCTCATCTGTTTTTCTTTGTTGTCTCGGATGACTTGCATGTTTAATTGCATTGGAGGCCGCACTGACGGATATGTGTCAATAAACATATCTTTATCATCTGTGATGTCTCTTTTCTCTGTGTCACACACACACAGACAATACAGGGTGTGTGAAATTTTCAACAAGCCAAAACATACTACTCTGAATGCAGCTTATGTGCCAGTTCCTTACCCATGAACCTACTGAGCAGTTCCACTGTTGGTCTCACCAGGAGCAAACGCACTTAGTTAAGCTAAGTCTTGACAGTCGGCCGTGCTAGCACTGCTCTTGAACAAACATGTTAAGGCCTATCTGCACTTCAGCAAAAGATTTTATAAACTGGCGAAAAGGTGGTTTCATGACATTTTATCTGTTGGAATTCAAATTCATTATTTCATTCCAACTTCAAAATATGTTAGAAATGTAATTGGAGCAGATGAATATTTGTAGATCCTATTATAGTATGTTTCATGGTACACATTATACCTCTGAGAAACATTATGACACGTTTAACTCCAGTCGTGAGTATGAACGGAGTTTATCATCTGCAGCTATGTGACAAAGTCAAATTGTGTTAGACACAATGGTAACAGGTGAAAGGTACATGTGACAAAGATGGTTGAAGTGTAATGACAAAAACTACCTCACATATGGGGCTTCCCTGACAGACCTGGAGACCGGGAGATCAACATACACCGGCACTTTCATTAAACTAAGGACAGTACTTCTACACTTGTGACTGTGAAGTGAACAGATTGATTTGTGTCCATCTTCATTGAGTCCTGATGTATATGCAGATGTAGTCATCTTAAAAAAATTCTTAAATCTGAAGGATGGTTATCTTTTTATCATAGTCGCCCATTCATCAAGACATGTCTGATCTGGATATGAACAAGCGTCCTTGTCTATCAGGGAAAACGATGGCAAGAGATTGGTGTCATGTCATTTTTACCAGAGGGAGAAGAGAGGAGCACTGTGCTTAGAGAGGGCCAGGGACTCTGCACAGAGGACCTCTAGCATCAGAGTGTGTGCTAACTCACAGAAATGGCTTTAGATCCTCCAGACCGGCCCTCTACAACTGCATGTCTCAGACAAGCAAGAGTCCAACGGTTACGCTGTGTCCAATGGATACAGTCACGTCTCCTCTAACAGCTCTCTGGAGAGCTCTGAAAGTCATGTAGATGCTCTGTGGGTTCCTTTCATATCGTAAATAACCCTCAAGATATATATCTGTAAAACGTTCTGTGCTAAACAACTCAACAGCCAAACAGAGCAAATGAACAGATCAAAAAGCAGTAAGTAAATCCAGTTATATGTTGACTAAATTGTATAATCTGTCCATAACTGTCTCCAAAATATTGTTTAATTACCAATGGTTACTGCTGTTATTTGCGTATTATATTAGTTATCAGCTTTGAAATCTTATAAAGCAGCTTTTTAGGAAGGACTTATGTGAAAGTGAAGACAAATATGATATATTTATGGATGAGAGAGAATTTAACTGAATATTTAGTGAGAGTCCAGAAACCCACAGTTACTATACTGTCAAAAGTCCAAAAGGCACTGTTCATCTGAAGGTGAGAATTTAGTATGAGATGTTTATGCTTTCTCCTCTAATGGAAGAAGAGTTCACACAGGAGACATCACAGTGTTGAGTTATGGCGCGAGCGATGTCATGTTGCTGGTTTTCTGCCTGTGAAGAATGACTTTTTTTTTTTTTTTGGCAAAAGAGTACATCCCTGAGAGAGAGGAAGTGTCAGTACACCAGGAACACAGAGGGGAAAACTAAATCTTAGTTTTTAGAGTTAAAACAAATGCGTGCAGGACAGTGGGCCTCCAGGACTAGCGATGAGAATCACTGCCCTGGAGTGAGTGGATGAGGTCAAAGTGATATATTTTTGGAAGCAGTCATCATGTGCAAGCATTATTTTCATTAAACAAATATATGTATATATTGTTGTGGATAAGGAACTCCATGATCAATTTTTTTTACTGGACGTACTGAGTTTTAGAGTTGACCTTGTGTACATTACCACACTCTGTTTTCCATTGATCCATCTTAATTAGGGATCCGTAGATGGCTACTATTTGATATATGTCTTACATTTTTAGTTTAAATTATTAAAAAGTTTGGAAGGAAAATAAGATGGTTCAAGGAAAATGTCCCTTTGGACTAGAAAAGATGCTGAATATTTCCTGTTTTCTGCGGTCTTATGTTATTGCCAGGTTGAACCAGTAGGTGGCATATGGAAACATTCAAGTGACTGCATTACTTGCCTGACTTTGATGAGGTACGCTCGGGCAGTTCATTGATTTTTGTATTTGAGAAGCTCCCGTACAGCACCGGTGTTCGTTCAAGTATCTATCGTTTTAAGTTTATAAGACAAACGTCTGTCTTACACGGAGGCTTAAGGGGATTCCGAGACCACTGAACAAAAACACTGAAACCAGGGAGAGAACAGATTTTTGACAGGCCCTGGTTAAGAAAGAAAGAAAGAAAGAAAGAAAAGGAAAAATGGTTTGCTTTGTTGTTTTGCTTGGAGCTCACTGTCAGAACAACTTGTTCTAACCTTACTTGTCACATGAGTGCCAATCTGATGCTTTGGAGGTACTTCAATACAGAACTGAGCGTCTTGTTAAAAATTTCTGGCACTCAGGCTTTAAAATAACCGTCACGTGTCACAGCACAAACATAACTGTCATGATACGAGTTATTATACTCTTCTACGGAATAATAGAAAGTTGAAAAAAAAAAAAAAAGAACAAGAACAAGAAACACTTTCTGATATGAAAGTACCTGCTCCGTTCAAGTAGTTAACGATGCTCTGCCTGGTGTTGGATAAAAAGATCCTGAGTCGCCGCCGCCCCTTCTCTCCTAGTCAGAGAAACACAGCTTGTTTCAGCAGGACAAAATCTACATCAAACTTCTAAGAGACGCCTTTGACCGGTTATCAGTTTTCCCAATGTTTCATATAATTAGTCACATTCATTGCAGAGGTTCATGCATACATTTATGTACATATGTAACAATTATTTGGTTAATCGTTTTAATGTTTTCTACTGATTTTACAATTATCTTTAAAAATCATTTTCACGTTGTTTGTGATACACTACTGTTCAGTTTAACAGTGATTCCTGATAGCCTACCTCTCTAAGACTTTCCCACCACCTCATAGATATTTTTGCTTTTAACGAAACCCAGTTTTATCACATAAATATGGTGCTTAGTATTGTACGTGACTCTCAGTGATGTAGCCGCTAACTTTGCGGTTCACCTATTTTGAAATGCAAAGTGAAACGTAGGCTACTTCTAAGAGATTTACTTTGCTCAGCTAATTTAGGGAAGTTTTACAAATGTGGGGAATCTCTGTATGTATATACATAAATGAGCGAGAGACCATGTCAGAGAGTAATGACTATTTGTTGAGGGTTTCACAGTAAAATACATGAACATGGTCAGCACGAATGATGGAGAAAGTAATAGACTGTAGATAGTCATCCCGCATATGTATTAACCAGCATGGCTACATTTATTCCCCGAATGTCTTGCTGATAAACATTGTACTGTTGGTATGTGCTTTAAAAATGATCAGCAGCCTACCCTACATTATTCAAATCGCTGTTCCTCGCACGTACATCTTAAATAACAGAGCAACATTGGTTAATGTGACTATTGTCATGATCCGTTACTTTTGATGAAGTGGGCTTTGTTTTAGAAAGCGAATGTATCACTGTTGCGCAGTGTTTGTATCGCGTCTTTCTTAAGAGCGTATTAAGTTCGCTCTGTTCGTTTAGAGGAACTACACGGCACAGGCAGATCTGTTCACCAAAGCCAGATGGTTCATACAGTGAGTTCTTTGACGTCACGTCCAACGTCCCTATGGCTCAGCTCAAGAGGGAAAATTAAGACAAAATTGTGCTGAACCGAGGCAGCAACAAGGAGACGAAGATAAGGTGATCTTCATCTCTGTAACCGCCCGTTAACAAAGTATTTTAAACACGCAGAAAGGTAAGTCAAGTCAGATCTGGTTTTGAAAACAGGCTAAACATTTTTTACGTTTTGTGAATCACTGTTGTTACGTTGCGATAACTAAAGTAACTTCGCACACTTAGCAGTATTTGATGGGTGAACGTTTAATTTGCATTGGATGGTAAAGATTCTGTCTAAGACAGAATGGAGTCTGTATGTTTAGCGTTGTTTTGCTACGTACGTGTACAAGAAAAAAAAATAGGTTTCAAGTGCGCAGTGTTTACAGACACATCTCCGCGCAAGCACACGGAGAAGATGCGTTCATGAGCCTGGACTGCATCAAAAATCTAACATGTTTTATGACATTGTCATACTATTGTTACAGTTCAGGTGCATTAAGCTACGTTAAGCGTTTTTCACGTTGAGCGTTTTAGAATGTCCCTTGTTGTATGTTACCCTTAAGTTTTTCAAATAGCCTATACTTGCGTGGATCATCTATATACATTTTTATAGCCTGAGTGGTCCTGCGTGACTAGTGTACAGTCACCACGGGAACAGTGAACCTAAGACAAGATATGGTTGGTTACATTACGTAAACATGACAAATATCAGTTAAAAGAAAAAAAAATATGAGAACTGAAATGTCTCAAATTTTGATTCGGGTAGAATAAATGTCTGGCACTCTGCTTAAGGTAGATTTAGTCTTTAAGGTAGACGCATCGGGATAAATTTAATATGGTATAATTAAATAATGTTGAAATATTTGGAGGAGCGGCTTAGCGACGCAGTGATGCCTTGTGGAGGATATGCCTACATTGACCTGGTTTGGTCAAAAATGTTAGTAGGTTACGTTCTTAGAAAGATTCAATACGAGCGCACAGAGAGAGAGAGAGAGAGAGAGAGAGAGAAAGCACTGTGTAAATGTTTATATGTATTCAACTATCTGTAAAACACCAGTCAGTTACCAATTCCTTGAACAGACAGAAGTTATGTTGGACTCACTGAAATAAAGAAATGAAAAACTAGATGTTCTTTGATAGAATTTGCTCAAACCGAAGCACCTTATCAATATTAACAAAACAGTAGTATTTTAAATAAACTGTCACTGAGGGGGCCTGGGAGAGTGTGGGAAAGAGTGTGATTCTTTAGAGCTACTCTAGAATGTTCTACAATGTGAAACACTTACAAACCAGTCTGTCTTGACTAGATTCCTATCTTAACTGGACATCCATCTGTGTCCCTGAAGATCCCTTGACCTAGAGATTTAAAGCATTGTGTCTGGTTGCATTCCAATGTGCTTCCAGCCCCCCCCCCCCCCAAAAAAATTCTTCTGACGGCACCAGAGAGGTTACAGACATTTCGGAGCCCTGGAAAATGCTGTAACTGGGAACTGTGCTTTGGGAAATGAAACTGAAAGTCTTCATCAGGAAATAAAAAAGGCTTTTTGTATTATGTGGTGGAAATCACCACAAAGCCGCTTTGAAATTTGCTCCCATTGAAATCTTCTCATGGCTAAACTTTCAGTGCATTTCTGCTTGCAAATTGTGTTTGAATTTTGCTTAAGATGGTGTTAAATGTGTTTTTGTAGGTCAACTCATGTGTGAGTTGTTGGACACATTGTGGCAAGTTAGGCAGTTTACACTGGTAAGATAAGCAGATCCATCATTGATCTTTTATCACTGTGTTCACATGCAGTTGGGCTTCTCATGGTCTCACTGGGTTATTGATCTGCTTATGAATAGCACTAAAATAGCATTGAAATGCCTCTGATGAGTGTCTGTCGCTGTGTTCTCTGGTACAAATCAATGAGTTGATGACACATCTAAGGTGATATTTGCTTTAGCAGCGTTCAAAGTTCATAGTAAGTTCATAGTAGCTAAGATTTACCGTCCTCAGTTATGATGAAAAACTTCATTGGCAGTTCTCACTCTGAAGGAGAACCCAAGATGCAAGTTTACTGGCTATAATTTTTGAGGGTTTTTTCTGACTAATTTTATCTAAACCTGCTCTCCCCGTTCAAAGTAGTTGGCCAAGTTAGATTTCACCACTGTCATTAAATTGGCCTTCTGAATAATAATTGTTAACGAAATGATGTGTCATCAGGCCTTTGTGTGATTGGTGGAGGTTTTGGTCACATTGGCTGTGGGTGTGATGATGATGAAGTTCACTGGGTGGCCTCTCTCGCTCTGAGCACGTGCAGTTGTGTCCCTCTGAAGAGAGCTGGGGTCAGAGGTCTCGGACAGTGGCCATCTGGCTCCTCTCGGGGGTTGGTGTGAGTGTGGGGGGGTCTTCCTATGAGGCCACTTTTGTTTGTGGGGAACAATTGGGAGTTAATCTGGTAGAGATAAGAATAGCCCCCATTACACAGGGCAGTGTTCTCGTAGCCTTGAAGGAGACATCTTTCTCTCTCTCTCTCTCTCTCTCTCTCTCTCTCTCTCTCTCGCTCCCTCTTGCTCTCCCTCTCTTTCTCTCTCTCTCTCTCTTGCTCTCTCTTTCTTTCTCTCTATGTCTTTCTCTCTATGTCTTTCTCCCTCTCTGTCTGTCTGTCTGTCTCTCTCTCTCTGACACACACACATGTACTTCCTGAGCTTCTTGTTTTCCCTGTAACTTTGTGTAATAATTCGCTACTTCTTTGGTTGCTTTTTGGCCCAAACTTTACATCACTCATCTGCAATTGGCTCTTCACAAAGCTTACTGCTCGCTGACCATCGTGATCATCTTTCACATCAGGCTCATTGGAGTCAGTGTCCTGATTAAACTTTCTTTAATTTGTCTCCATTTATTTAATTTTACCTGGATTTCTCAGTAGTTTAGACCATAAAGGTATAATCACAGTTGTTTTTCTTTTACACAGCCCTTGATTTTTTTTCTGTTTGTTGGATTGACTGGCTTATTTTTCCTGACTGGGGCAACCTTAGTTTCCTCTCAAGATTTTGGGTTGATACCCAGATGGTCTGGGCATAGATTCTCTTAAAATAAGATCGATTTCCTCAACCATGTATTTGTTTTCAGAGCAACACTTCAAAAGAAACTTCTTGCACGTTGTCTGTTTGTTGTTTCCCCAGTGAGAATACAGGTTCTTCTCTCCATGTTTTTTTCCCCAAAAAGCCCTGTTTGTCTCTCAGGGCCAACAGCAACCTGCGGGAAATGACAAAAGCCTCAGACCAATGCTGCCTGACATGTCTCACACACACATATTACTGCTGGATGTGACAGAGATGTAGCACTGTTGATTTAGTCTTATTTTAGGCTGTTGTTACCAGGGTAACGATTCCATGAATATCAGTGGGTCTTCCTTCTGCTGTGACCTTTTCATAGCTTTTCTCTCCAAATCCTTCCTTCTTTCTTTCTTTTTCTTTCTTTCTTTCTTTCTTTCTTTCTTTTAGTTTTGGGAAACCAAAGTGAAATCGATTACTCTTTGGATGGACCTCAGTGTTTTAAATTGTAGGTGTAATTCATCATTATAACATGCTCTGTTTTGATCAGTGTTTTAAATTGTAGGTGTAATTCATCATTATAACATGCTCTGTTTTGACCAGTGTTTTAAATTGTAGGTGTAATTCATCATTATAACATGCTCTGTTTTGACCAGTGTTTTAAATTGTAGGTGTAATTCATCATTATAACATGCTCTGTTTTGACCAGTGTTTTAAATTGTAGGTGTAATTCATCATTATAACATGCTCTGTTTTGACACAGCAGTGCGTAGCGTTGTGTCAGAGGTGACCTCTGTCATAACACTGGGAAACAAAAGAAAAAAGGCCTGGAGTAAAATCTATTCTTAACTGTATTGATTATCTATAACGTCAGGAGGGCTTGGTTTACACTACATAATACATGTCCTCATTACAGAATGATGAATCTGTACAGAAAATGGCCAATCAGGAAACAAAAACAAAAACAACAACAAATTACAGTTTCATCAGGCTAATTATTATACAGCCTTGAAACGTGTCTAATGTCTAGTTTTAGTTTGCAGGCTGTTTGGGTTTGGGTGAAGCAGTAGGACTGCCTCCACCTCCAGTGAGGTGCCTAGGTGGGTGTAGCAGGGAATATTTGTCCGTCATGGTTTTGGTACCTTTTAACTCACTCCGCCATGACTCAGGCAACAGGTGAAGCTCTCCGTGGACCATATAAAGCCGCTCCTTTATCGTCAGTTTAGACAGGTTCTCGTGTAATTCATGTAATGTTTTATCTGAATGGGTTTGAGTTCGACACAAGGCATAGTACACTTCTAACCTCAGAACAAAAGTGTCGTTCTGAGGCTGTCATGTCACAGTGAGAGTTCAGACGCCCATCTGTCCTCTCTGAGCAAAGGCACGGCGAATGGAGTTGAACTTTTCTCCCCTGCGCATTGACATTGTGCCTGGCGGCTATGGTTACGCAGCAGTAAGGCGCGTGGGGTCAGAGGTGGAGGTTTCAACAGTTGTTGTGTAATGTGGGGGAGGGAAACATTTGGTCAGGAACACTGACCACCTTCATCCTCATCATCATCAACATCATCTTCATTATCATCATCATCATTCACAATATGACAAGAAAAAAAAAACATTATTATGTACAAATGTTGCCTTCTTACTTAATGAGTTCTTGAACCATATCATTTTTAAGAACGTGGAGTTTGCACAGTAATTTTACCTTGTTTATTAATGGATTTGAAGGAAATTGAGATTGTGTGTCTGATACTGATATGCATGTTTTACTTTGATTTTTGTTCTAATGATGCGGCGCATGTTTTATCACTTTGCTTAGAGATTAAATGGAAGATCTGTTCTTTTGCCTGATCCACGCGTCCATTAGTCTGTGTGTGTGTGTGTGTGTGTGTGTGTGTGTGTGTGTGTGTGTTTGTGTGTAGCCATAGGCCATAATAACAAACACACATCTTTCTTCAGCTTTTGGATGTCCTCAAGAGACCGTCATAAGATAAACTAAACCTGTATTTTATTAGAAAAAGAAAAACAACAGATGAAAGAGAAGAGTCTACCATCATTTTTAAGTAACAAATCTCTGCTCTCTGTACAATAGCCTGTGTAACTGTGTACTGTAGATGAAAGGCTGTTGATAATCTTTTCATTCTCTCTGTGTGCTGTGTGTGTGGATGAGTGGATATGCACTTCTATTGAATGTCTGTAAATAAAGAAATAAACTAATAAATAAATAAAGGTACCTGCTAAGTATTAGGTAAAAGTGTGTGTATATATATATATATAGTTATTTACAAGACAACTTACAACTTTCAAAAAAAAAATATTTCTCTCATTTCTTGACATATCCTGAATTGCTATGGTGTAAATTTTAATGAGTGTAAAAGTTCAAATAAGCAATAAACCTAATCAAGTGTGAAAATTTTCCCAATAGGCGGTCCTAAGTTAGTATTTCATAATCACAATATTTTGTTTGTTTGTTTGTTCCTCATGTTCATTAAATGATAAACTGTGGCATCTACTTTTACTGTCATATTTTTCAGCACATTTGTATGTCTGTTATCTTCTGTACAGAGGGGGGTTTGGTTGAGTTTTGGTGCACTGTGAACTGGGGCTTAACAGACATCTGTAGTGAATTGTCATGCTGGGGACTTTAGCGAATGAGACTCTTCCCTCCCTTGACCGATGACCTTTGCCTTCTCTCCCACCTGATCATTATGGGAACCGGAGTTGACCTCTGACCTTTCCTCTCTAACAGTCGTGCAGCGGAGACTGAGCCATCTTCCGCGCGGTCGCCTGTAAACTTTTAACCTGCAGTGGTTTTATGACGGGAGCTAAAGAATGGCAGGCACTCTGGTGAGCTATCAGGGCGTCCCCCACCCACCCACCCACCCTGCGTAAAAAGCCACGGAGAGAGAGAGAAAGACCCCACCCTCATGCATGGTTCTGATTGTAGCCAGATGTGTGTGACCTCAGAGGTCTCTCTCTCCCTCTCTCTCTGTGTCGTCAGGACTTTACACTTCACTGACACAGCGTTTTATGTCCTCTCTTTGCCCCGTGGTAATCAGAGGATTTCAGAACATCCTCCAGATTCTCATCGAATGGAACACTGTGTGGTTGAGACTGACTTGCATGGTTTTCCTTAGTGGTTTGCCTGCCTTTAATTGGAATGTGAATTATTTATCAAACTAAAGGTAACATGTCCTAGCGTGATGAATGTTACAGCTTGGACTTAGGCGAATGATTTAGATCAGAGTTGTTACAGATTGAACTTAGGCAAGTGATTCAGATCAGAGTTGTGACAGATTGGACTTGGGTGAATGATTCAGATCAGAGTTGTGACAGATTGGAGTTGGTGACTTTGTGTTGCCTTTGCCTAGGGGTAAGTGTGTGTGTGTCTTTGTGTGTGCGTGTCTGCATGTGTGTGAGTAAAGAGAGATGTTAAGAGGGCTTTAGATTTGGACAAAGGGGAGACAATAGATGTAAAGTCAGAATTTTAAATCTTGAAATCGGTTGGACAGCTGAGAGGGAGGGAGGAAGAAGAGAGATTTGAAGCAGAGGAGGTCCCCATGAACGCCGTGGGCAATGACGAAACCTCGACACTGTTGCACAATTGGATCAGTGAAGCTAATTTCACAAAAGACCTTTCCCCTCCCCCATCTGAATGCAGAGGTCAAAGGTCGGTGACCTCTTACTTTCATGTGTATTGATCGCTCCTTGGAAGGTGGAGGCATCTCCCCAAAGCCCCCCTCACATCAGCTGTTATGTCTTTGTTTTGCCCATAGACAGATTTAGCTGATTCAGAGCAAAACTGTTCCTTTGTTGGTGTGGTTGTTTGTATCTTTGTTTTGATGTAACAGGACAGGAAGTTTTCGTTTCTGCATTGCTCGAAAACTCAAATCAAGCTTCTAATGAGAATGAGATTGACATGTACACGGTCATCTCAGTTAGAAAAAAAAACGAATAAGAATTGAGAAGACAAGACAAATACAAGTGTTGAATTTTTAGCTGATACCCCTCCCCCCTATAGAAGACCTTTTTCTTACATTGTTTGGATATGAAACATCTGCCTGTTTGTGTATAAAAGCATTTCATTTCATGCTGTTCAGGTCAGAATACTCACGGTCTCATTAGATTACATAAGCATTGTTACTCCTTAGGCAAGGGTTGGCTATACAATAAGGCAAATAAATGCACTATAAAATGGTTTTTATTTATGCGTCAAGAACAAGGTGAAAGTACAGACTGTGGACTTGATGATGCGCTTTTCAATGTTCTTTGCCTTCCGATTTGTAGAGTGACAGTGCATTGGTCTGATGTTCTCTTGGCTTGTTTTGTTCAGCTTGACCTTGACTCAGTGTGTCTTTTGTGTGGACAGCAGCGGTCAGTCAAGCAATGGAAAAGACAATTAAATGGAATCTGCCTCGGCTGGTTGAGAAAATAAGGCTTTAAAAAAAAATCCCTTCTGCTTCCGTCTGAGGGGATAAGGTGAACAGGTTTTGTTCATGTTGGCTCATATACCTGATAATTTGGTTATTTAAACAACGTGGCACGTCAGGTATTTTAAACGCTTGACTATAAAGTTGCTCAGTTAGGTGTGACCGCACTTTACACCTCTGTGTTTATGACAGACCAACTCTCAAAAGAAAACGCAAAGAGAATCTCATGGCTTTTACAGAAGGACAGAGGGGTGACTGAGTTTATTTTGGGTGTCTTTAGTTGTGTGGTCTTGAGTAGTGTTTGTTGTGTCTGTGTGATTTTCATGGAGGATTACATCTGTAGATCTGGCTCTGTCTGAAAGTAGCCTTTTTTTTAGTTAACTTTAACCGTGCACTTTTGCTTGTGTTACACTGAAAGGGTCTACTCGGCAATATTGCATAAAGAGGGCTTTCTTTTGAATTGAACTAAAAAAGCGTGCGTGTGTGTGTGTGTGCATGTGTGCATAAATTTGTATGTTAGAGTGTGTGTGTGTGTGTGTGTGTGTGTGTGTGTGTGTGTGTGTCTGAGTGTGTGTAACTGTGTGTGTATGTTGATGGATTTAAGTACTGTCAACCAGCTGTGTTATCTGAGGCTCTGATGTGATGGACAACTCTTATCTGTGGTGGTCAGCTCATGTCCCGCCTCTTCATGGACATCAAAGCCAATCAAAAGCCCAGTGGTGCTCTGGACTCTCCCCTCCAGTCATCCATTAGGAAGCATGTCCAGAACAAAGCGGAAGGCTTGCGGGCAGCCCGACTCCAAGGAAATGGTGTCCCAGTGAAGGATGGGGCTCCCATGCCGTTGTCACAGGGCAGGGAGGCCACGGTCCCGTGTGGTAGAAGAAACATGATTAACGACACTGATTTTTTTTTTTTTTTTTTTACCTTGAGGTAGTGGTCAATTGATAAGATCACTGTGGTATTTTCACTATGTTCCTGTGGCATTCTCTGACCTTAAGATCTTTCATCAGGTCTCAGAAGAGACATTCCTGAAGGTCTTGGTGTTAGCTGTTAAAGAAGCACAGAAATCCTTAAGTTTAAACCTGTACAGACGGGATCTTTCTCCTCCTTCAGTACACCTATGTATTTTCTACAACATCATTTCACAGAGACACTAAGACTTGTTCAAACAAATCATGTATGAACAATAGAAATTCTGTCCCTCTCTCTCTTTCTGTATATATATGTGTGTGTGTCTGTGTCTGTGTTAGGCTTCCTGCGGTGAATAGTTCAGTAAAGATATTTTATTTATCCACTGTCCCTTCATCCTCGTCAGTCAAGACACAAGTACAAGTTAATGATCAGTTGTGTATGAGCTGTTCACCACTAGTAAACTGTGAGAAGGAGAGAACCTCTACAGATCAGTGTATCAGGTCATCTACACAGCATCAATTTCCCTTCAGTTCAGCTCCATTCCATTTGGCTCTTAGTTTCTCTTCTCAGGAACATGATGTTCAAATGACCCCTACTATATGCACAACGTGAAGAGATTTAAATCCCTAAGGAACGTGATCTGCAGCCAAGAAAAACTCCACCTCTTATGTTTTTTACAGAGAACAGATCGTGCTCCTGGCATCAGCATTGGAGAACACCATTACACAAACGTTTGACATTTGGCATTTGAAAGAAACGCGTAATACCAGTGTATTTACCATCTGAGTTTTACGTGTTGGGAGCACAGGGGCATAATTGGTGTAGTAGGTCACTGTGTAGAATGTTCTAGTCTGCTACGGGCCAGTCCACGCAGTCCAAGCTCAGAAGTACTTTTGTACATGGTTCATATGTGAGTACTGAGTAATGATGGTCTTTATTTTCAGTGTCATTTTCTCACGGCAGTATCCTGTCTCTGCAGATTACTTACAATTTACAATTTACAATTTAGTTATTTGGCAGACGCTTTTTTCCAAAGCGACTTACAATTGGTGCATCAGTCGGATTTCTAATACCTTCAACAGAGATCATAATAAGACTGAGCGTCAAATTGCCCTTTCGCATTGCGCCCCTGGGATACTTTTACAAACAGAAATACAAGACAAAGGTAATTTTTTTTTTTTTTTTTAATTTTTTTTTTTTTTTTTTTTTTTTCTCTAGGGAAGGGAGGTTAGGCATTGGGGGAAGGGAGGTTAGGCATTGGGGGACAGGTGTGTTCTAAAGAGGTGGGTTTTCAGTTTCCTGCGGAAGATGGTAAGAGACTCCGCAGTCTTGACTGCATGGGGGAGGTCGTTCCACCATCTCGGGGCAATGGCAGAGAAGAGGCGTGGTCGGGAGGAGCGGCTGCCGGGTTCCCGGAGTGAGGGGACCGTCAGTTGTCCGGAGGACGTGGAGCGGAGGGTCCTAGTTGGGGTGTAAGGCGTTATGAGAGACTGAAGGTATGATGGGGCAGAGCCTCTTGTGGCCTGGTAGGCCAGCACCAGTGTCTTGAACTGGATGCGGGCTGCTACCGGAAGCCAGTGGACATACTTGACAACTTCTACAGAAATTTTGCAACTTTTTGGACCTGTTGACACTGTGGACCACAGGGAATCTTTACACTGTGGATCACAGGGAATTTTGGCTTGATTCAAAAGGGAGTCTGGACAAGTCGGTCATTGGTCGTAAAGGGCGGAGTCAGTAGGTAAGGCTTTATATGTTGGTCGTTAGGGGCGGAGTCAGTAGTTAAGGCTGTACAAGTTGGCCATAAGGGGCGGAGTCAGTAGTTAAGGCTGTACAGGTTGGCTGTTTGGGGTGATATGAAGTCAAAGGAATTGATTGCAGCATACGATCTGTTTTGATCTTATCTCCTCACATTAGCCCAGATGATTACATTTCTTCAGTTCTTTAGAGGCACTTGGTAGAGCCGATAAACTTGTTGATTTCCCCCTGGTGTATTTAAAACCACTTTGGAGAGGAGAAAAAATGATTACATGGTATGACCTGTCTGTTAACATATGACTCTGATTCTTACAATAATAACTAAAGCATTCCACTGCAGTGATCTAGCAGGGACTGAAGGTTTGTCTGTATATGTGTCTGCTTGTTTCTGTCTGTGTGTGTGTGTGTGTGTGTGTTTATATTTAATAACTAGTCTCACACACTCAACTTCGAGTTCTGAAGACCAAGGTCACTGAAGCTTTGGCTCAGCCAAGTCTCTGGAGTTGTGGAGGGGGGGGGGTCATGGAGGGGGTTCAGCAGGAGGGCTGTAATAGGCTGTCAGAAGGCCACGGTGACCAGGACCCAGCCCTAGGAATTTGTGTTCCTGCCAGGAGACCAGGAGAGAGGTTGGCGTGCAGGGCAGGCCTCTGGCTCTCTGCTGATAGAGTTGATTCAGATATAGCATGTTGCAAGGGAAAAGACACAGAGCCACACTGAATGCTTATTGCAGTGGAGTGTTGCTCTAAACTATGACTCTTATACAACAGTCTGACCAAGAGGCCAAGCCTGTAAGCCCATCATTTTCCTTTGGTGAGGGTTTTCTGGCTGATTCAAAGGAACCATATCAGGTCATTTGATCCATATTTAATATTCAAGCTTCCAGACATGTACACACACACACACACACATATAGATAGATATAGATATAGATATAGATGGATATCTGTAGATGAATACATACCATTGCAAACGCTGACTGTTTGTAGTGAATTTGCACTCAGACCACAACCTGCATTCAAATACTAAGACACTTAACTCATTGACGGCTTCTCCTCATCCACTTTAATGCTGTTTAGTGGCCCTGATGACCATCTTCATCTGTCAAGATGCCCAGTGTGCTGTGAGGGAACACACATGCATGCAGAGAAACACATGCATCCAAAATAGCATTTTTTTGAGTGAACTCCAGAGTCATACTCATTTATCTTCAAATTATATTGTAAAACTTGCGTAGTTACTGTGTATTCTGCAAAAGCCCTGTTATCTAAGGTTCAACAAGGTTAGGTTATCAGAGCAGATTTTACCAGAAATGGGTGTCAGTGTAGCCAGTTGGGGTGGGGGGGGGGTGGGGGGGCAGTAATTTGGCAGCGATTTGTGACATGCATTTTGTGTGTTATATGTTCACAAAATCCAACCACCAATACCGTTCAGCCAGAAAGTAATGTCAAATGCCCTTATAGGGTAAGGAACCGTTTTAATAAAGTATGCACTAAGGCCTGACAGGCAGAACCACCAGGGTTCACTCTGCTAGAGAAGCAAGTTCATTTGGAAGCTGAAAAACCTTATGTGCTGAGTGAGTTTCAGCCTCAGTTTTTGCAGCATTGAGTGTTGAAAACACAACGGCCTTGTATTGGACCTGCTCTTCCCATAGCGCTGTCGTGGAGATAAGAAGAACCTGGCACAGTGAAACTGTGGGGAGAGGGGCAGAGCCATGGCTCTGTTTTGTCTAAAATACTTCTGGTCACAGAGAACATCCGGACTCATGACCCCCTTCTACTCTCTGATAACACAGGCAAATATTTAACTGGAAAAAAAGAACAGAGAGGTTGGCTGGCTTGTCCTTTGCATCCCTCTCTCTCTCTCTCTCTGGCTCTTTCTTTTTTTTTCTCTATCTCTCTCATCCACTTTCTCATTCCCTCCTTTTGTTCTTAGATAAACCTTCTCCTTTAAATCTAACTCTCCAGCTGTAGCTTGACCTCTCTCAAAACCGTGGTGTATTGGCTGTATTTGCAGTTTGTTAGTGCATCTTGTAGGGACCACTGTCACTTTAAAGAACTGCAAGAATAGTGAGATGAAATTGCAGTCATACCATATTGTAATGCAGAGATTTGCAATAAAGTTTTGTCCAAAATACTAAATTGCTTTAGTATTACAGTTTCACTGTAGGTCCTGCACAGTACAGCGGGATTACTGCAAGGAAAACTGTATTGAATTCAGCACAAGCAAACCAGCTGTTAATTATCTTACAGTTGTTGCATGCTATCTTTGAGTGGAAAAAGGTTTAGTTGAAAATCCATACTTTGCAGAAATGGGTGATTCGGTATGATTTCCTATAGCACCACACCACAGTAAAATTTCTCCTTAATGACTGTTGCTCTTAATCTCTAAACTCTTTGGTGCAGTATGAACGAAACAGCAGATTTTGCTTGCTGTGGTCATAACATATTTCACTCGTATGGTCGCTGGAGCTTTGTCTGTCTGATGTGGAGAATTCGGTTCTCTTCTTTTGGATTTCCACCTCATCCCCCACCTCATCCCCTGGCACATCTGTGATATCTCAATAGTAGATTCTGCTCCTCCTCTCTTCTGGAGATGGAGGTGTGCCTGTGCCTAGCACAGCTTTGCCAGTGCTCCTCCATCTCTGTTAGAGCTTTGTTCCCGTCGGACTGGGGACAATAGGCCAACTCAGCCATTGTGAAGTTAAGGCAAAAAGAAATAGAGAAGAAACCTGTCTTGTGTTGCCCCGGAGTTTGTCTAGGAGGGATTAAGAGCGTGGTCCCTGTCACTAAGGCTGACAGGCTCCTCTTAATCAGTGCAGGACTCCTCAATCCCCCAAACGCGCACACACACACACACACACACACACACACACACACACACTGCTGATGTAGTGCAGGCGCCTGCAGGGTCAGGAAGAGAGGAGTGGATGAGGGATACAGTTGACTGATCCTAGAGGAAGTGGACATGAAGGACCTCCATTGTCCTCTGGACACTCACTCATGGAAGTTTCTAGGCTCTCTGGGTTCAATAGCACAGTGGCCCTCTCAGGGGTTTTATGCTCTTTTTTCTTATAGCAAACTGTTGGCTGAAATGAGCAAAAGTGTGCTCATGAAAATTGTTTGTAAGGAAACTAATTTCTCAAAACTAATTTCCTGTACATTTGCAAGGGAGAGGAGATAATTATTCAGTAGAGAAGATGTCTTTTCTTTTCTTTTTCTCTTCTTTTCTTTTCTTTTCTCTTCTTTTCTCTTCTTCTCTTTTCTTTCTTTTCTTTTCTTTTCTTTTAATTTTGTTACGAGTATACTTACAAAAAGTTTCCTTTGCATCAAAGGAAAATCAACAAAAAAGTTCACTGAAAATTCAGAACTGTACAGTATCGTGTAAATCTATGGAAAGCTTATTGGGGCTGCCACCCTTTTATGGACTGTAGCTCAGAAAAAGCGTTCTCTGTTTGTAATAGGGAAATACGATGTTCTGTTGGCTCCAGTCTTCACTTAGTTCTCTAGCACATATGAAGGTGAAGGAAGTGAAGAAATAAAAAAAAATTAAAGATTGAATTGCTCTGGGAAATGCTATTGCGGTCTCTCGCTGCTCCTGTCCCCTCTGATAAGAGAACAGAGTTCTGTCAGTATGCCTTGGACATGACAGCTGTCTTTGAAGGGTACTCTGGTTCTCTGGCACCATAATGAGTAGAGCCATCCGACAGTGTAATTTAAACCTTACAAGAGCAGATCCTACTGGCCATTGAAGCCTGGTCTATTCGTGTGTGTGTGTGTGTGTGTGTGTGTGTGTATGCACACACTGAGGTATTGACAACTCACTTTAAGACACCTTTTATGAATCAGGTCCACTGACAGACATAAGTCGTTTTCACATATGCAGTACAAACTATAACTGCAGAATCAGGTTTGCATTATGTCCGAAGTTGCCCTTTCACGCATGCAGCACATAGCAGCAGATAGTCTGAGTCAGTGCGTTCACACATACTCGCAATACTCCATTTGGTTTAGGCGGGGGGTGGCGCCTGGGTAGAGCGTGCAGGAGGCAGGACATGATGCAAAAAGTACTCTGCGAAAATCGCAGTGTTTTGTTTACAACAAATCGAAAAAGGCGGATGAGGCTACCGACTTGCGTCTGATGATTTCGGCGTTGGCCCTTACCAACAGAAGTTCCCAAATCTCGTCGTTAGACATTTTCGTTAGCGTCTTCGTGTAAAAGACCCTTCTTCTTGTTTGTATTCTTCCAGTTTCGCGCCAGTCGCATGTTCGAAACAGCATCAACACGCCCACTTGCTCGCTGTGCATACTCCGGAGTATAATCCACTCTATTCACACGTAGACCCAGAGTTTGTACTAGGGGGCTGGTAGAATAAAGTCCGTTTAGAATCCCAGTCGACTGATTCGGACATTTTTGTTCACACACACAGACCCTCCGGTTAGAATCCCGATTATTTTAGGGTTGCAGTGCATGTGTGAAAGGAGCATTAAACTGGTCTCTGCTCCAGCCTGCAGCTGACAGAAAGCTTTCCCAGTGTTGTCCATGACTTTGCTCTGTATGGTGCCTGGCTATTCCGGGGTTACAGCTGGGTCACAGTGTCTTTATCAGGACTACTAGCCTATGCATGTGCTTAGTAAACAATCGGTAGTAAAGCCCAGTAAAAACAGGTTGTTTACAGGTTTTTTATGGGTGTCCTGAATGAGTTCAGAAATACTGAGTGGCCCTCCTCTGGGAATTTGGCTGGGAAACCCTTTAGCACAGGGTTCAAACACAGGTCCTCCATTGTATTCACCAGTTCTCCTTACATTAGAACTGTTGGCACTAAGATCTCAAAGCAGGTATCCATGCGACGCCTGGAATGTGTTTTTCTCTCTCTGTTGCCATGGAATATTCTAGATCTCCCTCTTCAACAGTTCAAAATATTCTTCACTTGCATTTGTTTTCCCAGTGAAAGCTTTTCTCTGCATTGTGTGTGTGTGTGTGTGTGTGTGTGTGTGTGTGTGTGTGTGTGTGTGTGTGTGTGTGCGCGTGCCTGGACTGGGTATGTATCAGCATAAAAAGGTTCCTCAGGCATTTCTCCATAGGCTGCCGTTGACTGTTTATCTCAACCAATCCTGACTTATATCGCTTAACTACGCTCTCTCGATGTGTCTATCCTTAAGGCTATTCCAGCCAGAGTAAAGAACAAAATGTTTAACATCTATGTACTATGCACAGAGAAAAGAATGCATGAGTGACCCTTTAACAGAAGGTCAGTGTGTCGCTATGGTGATAGATCACTGTTTTCTTTAATCGCTCCATCCTGCTCAAAAACTCTTCCTTATCCTCTTCCTTTTATGCAGGAAGACGTCTCTCACATGACTAAAGGGGGAGAAAAAGAGTTTATGCCATAGGTACGCTGTAAAAAATGATTTGTTGTTTTAACTTAAAAAAGTGAGAAACCAAGTTGCCTTCAAATTTTAAGTTCTATGAAAATCAGATAGTGAGTTAACACAGTGAGGCACTCAAGTTGCACCAAATAAAGATAGTACGTTGATCTGACTAATATTCTAAATCAGACAGTGTTCTATCAACCAAAGACTTTTTATTAACGCAACATTATCTTTAGTTAATGTGACTTGAAATTATATGTTATGTCAACTCATTTGAGCATGGAGATGCATTGAGTTAACTCTGACGTTTACGTTAACTCAACAAACAATACATTTGTACTTGTACGTTTGTAGTTGTATTAATATGTATTTTTAATTTCTCTTGACTAAGACCTTATTCAGTTTAACTATATATAGCTTGTTGTATTAACATTTCAAGAAATTGACTTGGTTGCCTTAAATAAGTTAGTTCTCTTAACTCATCACGTAAATTAACATGACAAAAGTCCTTTTCTACACTGTAAAAAAGGATTTGTTCACTCAACTTAACCCAGTCAAGTCATCTTTTTGCTTTGACTGAGTTAAGTTATGTCAGCATGTAGTATCAAGTTTATTACACTTAAATTAGTTCATGCAACTTGCAGTTTGTTGACTCAACTTCCTGTGTCAAATAATTTGGACTAGAAAAGGTTAGATGAGAGAACTGAAAAAGACCTTATTTTATCAAATTTGTACAGATGTGAATCAAGTTTGCTCAACATAAAATACCTTCCTTTCTTCAGTTCTTTGAGAAAAACTGTGTTTTTCTTTACAGAAACACAAACAGTTTGGCAATAATGCAGCTCACCAAGACTTGTCTGTTAGGAGCCTTTCATACATCATTGCATTAACTTAAACATGTAATAATTAATATATAAGGCTTAACTTATAACAGAGATACCACTGAGACATATCCATGTGCACTAGTCTACTTCCAAACAATAACACGTTTAAGTCATTCCCTGAGTAGATAAACTGCAGATAACAAGCACACCCATGAAACACATTACAGAACAGTAATCTTCTTAAGCAAGAAAAACTCTTTAACAAACATTACTGCACAACAAAATTCTACTCCCAGCATGCCCTGTACAAACCAGGAAGTAACAGCAACACAACTCTTTTACCGTATGTTCAATCATCGTTATCAAGTAAATTTTGTCTAGCCAGTTCATCAGGAGGCAATGCGAATTAATCATCGAGTCTCTGTCTCAGACAGCCTGTCACCACAACTTTTGAAGCATATTTCATGTTTAGTTTGGATTTCAGCGTGCGGCGACACTGTGCCTGTGGTAATGACGTCATATTGCGGGCGCATGCATGTGACACAAAATGCCAAGGCTGACGTATGTTCTGAAGTTAACTGAAGAAATGAGTATGAGTTTTCAAGTCTTTTTTCAAGTTGGAGTTGTTGTAACCCATCACATTTCATTGAAATGTGCAATAAGTTCAATCAGCTTGATTGCACTAGTCCACCTGACTAAAACCCCAAATCCTTTTTTACACTGTAGGTGATAATACAGTGCATGTAATGTGTAATGTAATTGTTTCAACATGCAATAGTTGAAACAACAATATTGCTTGTTCGTTAAAGTTACAACGAAGTTGAGGCAATGACAACTTAATGTTCCTTGTTGTCTGGACAAGTTCATAGAATTTAGTCATATCAACAACAACAACAAAAAAAGAGCTGAAATAACTAAATCCCAAGATCATTTTTTACACTGTAGACTTGGTACTGTCTTAACTCAGTTAGGACTGTCCTAACTTTAGTGTCTCATTATGGTATGCATGAATCAAGATACTTTCTCCTATCTTAGATCCCCCAGTGTAACTTACGGGTGATGGCGTTTTTCATTGAGGAAGGTTTTTGTTTTTTCCATTTTTGTGGAGTAGTTGCTTTGTTTACATAAGAGTAGTGTGTCTTTGTTAATAAAAGATGCTGACCTTTTTTTAGTGTGAGTGCAGGATTTAGTTGAAGGTTAAATGCTTTGGCCGTAAACCCATCCGCTTTGGGGGAGCTGACGGCGAGGTCAACGCTGCGCTCTGTGCTGCAAGCACACAAAGACCCGGTTGTTTTTTGTTTTTTTTTCTCCTAATGAATTAGGCCTGCAATCTAAGCTCTCTCCCAGCCTCTCATGACCCGCTGACCAAATCTGTGGGCCCAGCCCCCTGCTCTACCTCACACACACACACACACACATACACACACACCTCATTTTCCAATGACTTTTATAACTAGACAGTAAACTTCCAGTGGTTTAATGATGATGAGTTCTTCATCTGTCCAAATGCTCCTTTTGTCTCTCCTAACCTCCACCCCCCCCCCCCCCCCCCCCCCCCAACCACCACTCTCCCACACCCCTGCCCACTCCCCTTAACTCTGACTTACCTAACTCTACATGACCTCTCTCTCTCTCTCTCTCTCTCTGCCCCCCCTCTCTCTCTCTCCCTGCTGCTCTGGCACTAATCCTCTCCCCAGGCCTCTTCCTTCGTCTTTCTCTCTTTTACTCTTTCTTTCTCTTTGGACTTGGTTCAGTCAAACAGTTATGATACTTGTATGCAAAAAAAAAGGGTGTGCCAGCATCATAATTCTTCCACACAGTCATATCTGTCAATAATATAGTAATATGACTGTAATACAGTAATATGAGCAGCCTTTTTTTTTTTTTTTTGTTCACAGTCACTATACTTTTAGCCTGCATTGTTTTGAAGACAGAAGTCTTTGAATTGCGGCAAAAACACAACAATGAGTGATTGTGTTCTTGGATCTCTTTCTGCCCAACTGCTGACATGCTGACATCAGCACTGGCACGTCTCACACAGCTGGCCTGCCTGCCTTTTTTTGGGTTTTTTTGGGGGGGTGGGGGGCGGTTTTCTCCCTCTAAATCCCCACCTCCACTAAAATCCCCCGTTAACTCTTCACAATTCCCCGATTTGCACTTCAGGGTCCTCAGCAGTCAGTCCCTGTCCTTTTTATAGGCAAACAAGGCGCAGAGACCTCCAGAGCTGACACCCAGTCAGAAAAATGCAAAACAGATCGAGTCCTCACGCTGTGTATGACCAATCAGGCCGGTGAAATGACCCAAACCACGGTGACATGTCTTTTTTTTCCTCTCCTTTTCTTTTCTTTTCTTTTCTTTTTTCTTCTCCATGCGAGCTGTATGCGGATCGCGTGCCAAGCGCCACTACGAGGCAGATGTGTTTTTTCTGACATAAGGGAGAGAGATCCTTAAATGTCAGATGTTGTGTGTCATTTAGCACCTCCGCCACCTGATACTCATTTGTCATAGCCCAAAATGACATTTCTCTATCACCCAGACCACAATTAACACCCAGCTGTTTTACAGGGGCTGTGTTGGAATGAGAAACTTGATCACTGATAAGAATAAAGTTAGTCAAAAAAAAAGCTAATTAAGCATAAGTGAAAGACGAGCATAAGTGAAATATGAGCTGCTTTGTCATTGAAAGTAACTAGTAATTGTGCCATTAGACAGTTTTGTAGACAGCAACCAACATCTCATTGGTCCTCATTAGCTGTGAACAATAAGGTCATGTGGTTGAATGCATCCGAATCAAGTCTCAGGCTATGAGCTGATGCTGCTTTCAGGAGAGGAGCAAAAAAAAGGGGAAAAAAGGAGGGGTAGAGAAGAAAAAAAGTCTGAAAAGAAAATCTTAAGACAAAGCAGCATTCCAGAAGGGACTTTTGAAAGAAAGGAGTAGACACCCAATGGCCATCACATGGCACATCCATTCTCAGGTGGCGGTGGAAAAGATACTTCCCTATTGTGCGGGGGCCGGGGGCTGGGGGCAGGGGGCGGGGGGCAGGGCCGTGGAGGAGCAGTGCTGAAGGATGGGTGAGAGGCGGGACAGCTCTCTCTGACAGGAGCCTTTTGTTTTACAGACGGGCTCTTTTCAACTAAAGGGAAACCTCTGTTTTCCTCCCTTTCTCTCTTTCCAATCACCCATTTGAATCAGGCTGTGTCAATGTCAGAGGAGAGCAGATCAATCCAAAAACAAAAGGAAAAAAGGAAAGAAAAGGAAAGAAAAGACAACTAAACTGTTGCTCCAAAAGTTGAACTTGTCTGGTTCCATCTCACAACCTACCTTGATCAAGGGATTCTCCAATAAGTTTTTCTAGCATGCATCCTATAATTAAAGAACATTTGATTTAGACTTCACACAGAAATGGTCTAATACCTACTTACCTCCATTTTCATTTCTTTATTTAGTTCTTTATACAAGCACATGCAAATCAAATAACCAACACACAATGTTGGACATTGTGTGGTCCAGATGAGATTTGGTCCACAAAATTCACAATTACATGTAAGACAATGTCCAGACAAAGGCTGAAGATGGACTGGGATGACTGCATTAAGGACAGGGTGGACTAATTGAGCTTTTAGTAAGGGAGGTCATTGTCCAGAGCTGACTCCCAAACTGATTTAGCGCCCTGTTTACCAATTTGTGTTCGGGTGACAATAGCCCTACGGCACGATGAAAACCAGCTGGTTCATAAAGACTGAGAAAGTGATCATTTGTCACGGTTGATCATGATGTTCATACGCAAACAGATTCGTGCCCTTCTGAGATCTCAAAGTGAAGTAAATGTTTAGAAAATTGATCAAAGTCTTGGTGGTACCCAAACAGCCGCATACACTCAGCGATCAGCTGATCTTTTGTTTGTTTACTTTGATTCCATGCCATGTAAAATGATGAGATAGATTTCATGCTGTTTGTCAGATTTTTGGTGATGTCTGGTGTTTGGAGATGAAAAGCACATTCTGATGTTTCCACCAGTCTGGTCCTTCAGACTGTCTCCCTAGTGCCCCCCCCCCCCCCCCGTCCCCAATAATGTGATAAATATGTGTTATATGAATATCAAAAAAAAGGGATGCCTGTATTAATGTTTGTTTTTTTATGATTGGTTATGTGGGCCAAATTTGTTTATTAGGTTTGATGAAAATCATAGTGTACTCAAATGAAAGAGAAAACATGAAATAGGAAGACACAGAACTTCAAGAGTATTTGGGAAGTTGTCAAGAGTGCCTGTGTTTAGTGGGATTATGTCTTAAATGAATCAGGCATGAAAAAGAGGGACCTCTGACAGTTTCTGCTTTTTAAGCTCATCTGAGCCACCTCACTGTAGTAGTAACTGTGTGCTGACTAGACATTTCATTGTTTGTCTGACAAATTCTTTTAGCAGCTTTTAGTTTGAGTGACAAACTTTGTGCCACGGTCCAGAGGCATCGGAGAGAGGTCAGAGGTCATTCTCTCTTCTAGATTCATGTGACGAGGTATCTCCTCCTTTCATGGACAAGACCAGTGTCAATCATTGACCAAAGCCAACTATTAAAGCCACAGTCAAAACAGAATCTGGCTCGTGTGTGTGTGTGTGTGTGTGAGTGGGGGTGTGTGTGTTTGTGTGTGTGTGTGATGATTAGATCTGATTTAGCTGTGGGTGGTGTGTTTGCCCTTCTTAAGTCATATGACAGAACTGATTAACCCCAGAGACAACACAAAGAATACACCCCATTATTTCTCATCCAACATTCACTGAAGGACCTGAATGTAGTAATTGTTACCGGAGTGCTCTCGCATTTCCAATACATTCTGTGAGTTTAACCAGCTTTGGCAGTGGCTGACTGCAGTGCTTGTTGCAGCTTCACAAGTAAACTGTGGAAGGAAAGGGTTACAACGATGAGTCACAATATTTTGTTGACAGTGTCCAAGTGAAGAGAAATGGGCTAGGGTGTCCTTGTTTGTTAGAGTGCCTGAAGCAGAGAGAAAACCAATCCTCTTATATTTGAGTGTTCCTAACCCTGTCTCCAGAACAGGCCTCTCCTGTCCTGTAACAACCTTCCACCCCCCACCCCTCCTTCCCATGCCAAACCAAATGACAAATCCCAGTTTATTTATTTTGGCCAGATGAGCTCTCTGCACTGGTATTTATAGCAGGGGGGTAAATTCCCAGTTAATTGTCAATCTTAAGGTTAAAACTGGGGGGGGGGGGGGGGGGAGTGTGTGTGTGTGTGTGTGTGTGTGTGTGTGTGTCTGTGTGTGTGTGTGTGTTTATGCAGAGCAACACAGAAAGACAGAATGTAAAATGCTCTGACCTGTAGCATTCCTTGCCAAGTATCTCTCCATTTTGCTATGGGTTTGCCTGATCTTCTTTAAATTGGCCCCCAATAAAAGAGGGTGGGGTTCGTGGTGTGGGGGGCAGGACTCAGAATCATGGAAAACCAGCAGCCTGCTTTTTACCTTCCTCCTGTTCTTCTGTGCTAGGATTACATTATCTCCTTCAGAGTGTTTTTGGTGGTTGCGTTGTCACAGGCATACCGGAGCAACCCCCTCTAACACTTTTTTTTTTTTGGAGTTGTTGTGGGACTCTAGCATTTACCCCCCCCCCCCCCTTTCCATCAGAGCATCTGCCACTGTAGGGGGTTAGCAAGGGCCAAGATGAATGTGTCCCCAGGGAATGCCCCAGCCTGCCTGCTTGGCCCTCAGCAAATGGCCAGAAGGTGGGAGGGGTCTATTTGGAGGGCGGGGGGGCATGGGGGAGGGGCTGTCCGTGTGGATGTGTGTGTGTGTGTATGTGCTTGTGTGTGAGATAGTTGCATTAAGCTAAGACAGAGAGGGAGAGAAGGAGAGAGAGAGGGGGAAGGTATTTACCTTGTCCTCTGGATTAGAACCTGCTTTCCTATCAAGGACTATCATGACCTGTTTATTCTTTTTTTTTTTTTTTTTTTGCCAGCAGCACTAAAGTAGCACACTGAGCCATTTTTACTCTGCTCTGGAACCCTTTTTTGGGCCTTTTTCTCTTTCTTTTGGGCTCTTTTGAAGGATGTAATCATTCAAAATGAAGAGTGGGATTTGATCACTATACTTTGGGTGTGAATTTGGGAGGCTTGAAAGAAACACTCTGCACATGCTAATGGAAGGTATGGAAAGCCCATGTTAAACCATCTGTCACTCTGCAGGCTCTTGCTAACATGGTGTTGATGGCTTTGGTCTTTTAGCGCCTGATTTGGGAGACATGGAGAAATGTTATCTTTCTTTGCATTTAACCCCCCCCCCCCCCCCCCCCCCCCCCCCCCCCCCCCCGGCTACTTACTGAACTCTCCTTTCCTCATTCTCTCTCTCTCTCTCTTTCTCCCTCTCCCTCTTTCTTTCTCCGATGTGAAATATACCTAAATGACTACCTGTATCCTGTTCCTAAAGGGTGGATCAAGTCAAACCTGCTCTGTTAAAAGAGTATGGTGAAAGCTGCAGTGAATGGGAGATTTATTGTAGCTATGAGTGATACTCTCGGACAGATCAGGAGGTCATTTTGTCTCTTAAGTTAGCTTAACATAATTAATATGATAAATGTGATTAGCTTTTATAAACTGGTACACTCTACTGTTGGCTTCGGTTGTCCTGTGAGACTGTGTTGTGAATGTATTCAGTGTGAGTAGAAATGAATGTGTTTAGTGAATAATAGTGTGGTTTGTGTAGATTTGAAGAAATGAACTTGTTCAGATGGTGATGGCATGGTTCCTGTGTAATCAACCTCTGCCTTTTAAGTTTTTTGTTGTTGTTTTTTATTAGGTTGCCCCTGAGAGGAAATCATGTTGTTTAGTGTTCCATTTGCTCAGAGTGCATTTTTGGATATTTTTGTAAACTAACATGCACAGATAGCAATTACAGTACAGAGTAAAGCCAAGAAAACTAAACCAATGTTAGCTCTCTCTCTCTCTCTCTCTCTGTCTCTCTCTCTCTCTCCATTGTCAGGACTATAATGTAATTATGCAGATAAGGTGGGAAACAAAAGGGGGAGTAGAGAAGAGAGCAGAGAGAAAATCCTTTTAAAACTACAGGGAAGGGTGGTCAGGAGAGGGATTTGACACCGTGGCAACCATAATACCTCAGGGTTCCTCAAACTTCACCTTCCTTCTCAGGTCTTCATTCCATCTTAATGAAGAAACGTGTTTGTCGTTTAGTGATAGTGAAGCTACTCACAGTCCGCCAGGTCAAAAGGGGACAAGAAATGATGACATTGTTAAAGATTTCAATCAAGTAGTTGTTTAAGGATGTCTTGTTTGTGTCAGGGATGGAGAGTAAATGGAGTCACTCAAAGACAAGGCAGTAGAAATATTAAATTAGGTGACTGTTTATTTTATCTACTGTTAATGCTTTGATTGCTTCTTGCTTTGTCCCTCTGGAATCTTCTTCATTGATGCTGGTTTGGTCTGAAGCTTGTATGAGTTTCTTTACTGTTGCTTGGCCGTGATATCCAGCATTTAATATTTGATGTCTGTTAGCCTGGAATAAGAAGCTGATCGTAGATCTTTCTTCAGCCCTGCACTTTGAGAGTCGAACAAGTTTAAGTTCTTACTCATGGCAGGAGGCAAGGTTTAAACTTGTCATGTATAACTAGGTATCTCAAACAAACGGACAAACAAACAAACAAACAAAACTTACTGTAATGAGAAACATCTGCTGACATTAGTTGTTTTTTCCCATTTGTTTGTGTTTTGTTTGTTTGTTTGTACTTTGCGATCATGCTCTATATTTAACCATGTATTAAGCTAAATGAGTTGAAATGCTTTAATGGTGTTGTAAGTAATTACAGTCAAAAAGTTTGTCCTTTTTTTACATTTCTTCCCCTTTCTCAATTCATGAGGTGTGAATCGAAAAAGAAAACGGATAGAGGGATGTATTTAAACGATACTTGTGGAACATGACCGTGTGTGGCCCCAAGCCCAGTGTCTGCATGTGTCTACAGGGCCCCTATTCTACTGTACCTGACTCTACCTCAGACGAGCAGAAATTTATGAGCAAAGCCTGAGTTCACTGTCTCCATGTGTGTTACATGTGCACAAAGCTTTGGTACCAGAGCTTGCTGTGGTAAATTTGTTTTAGTTGTGCTCGGCAGTGGAGATGA